>NW_024396366.1:19786414-19902460 GCF_016617805.1 Bactrocera tryoni | reverse complement strand
TACAAGTAAGGAAGGGCTAAGTTCGGGTATCACCGAACATTTTATACTCTCGCATGATAAGTAATAATCGAGATTTCATTATCCGTCATTTATATATTTTTCAAATACCGTATTTGTGTAAAGTTTTATTCCGCTATCATCATTGGTTCCTAATGTACTATATATTATACAGAGAAGGCATCAGATGGAATTCAAAATAGCGTTATATTGGAAGAAGGCGTGGTTGTGAACCGATTTCACCCATATTTCGTACATGCCATCAGGGTGTTAAGAAAATATTATATACCGAATTTCATTGAAATCGGTCCAGTAGTTCCTGAGATATGGTTTTTGGTCCATAAATGGGCGAGGCCACGCCCATTTTCAATTTTAAAAAAAAAGCCTGGGTGCAGCTTCCTTCTGCAATTTCTTCCGTAAAATTTAGTGTTTCTGACGTTTTTGGTTAGTCCGTTAACCCACTTTTAGTGATTTTCAACATAACCTTTGTATGGGAGGTGGGCGTGGTTATTATCCGATTTCTTCCATTTTTGAACTGTATATGGAAATGCCTGAAGAAAACGACTATGTAGAGTTTGGTTGACATAGCTATAGTAGTTTCTGAGATACGTACAAAAAACTTAGTAGGGGGCGGGGCCACGCCCACTTTTCCAAAAAAATTACGTCCAAATATGCCCCTCCTTAGTGCGATCCCTTGTGCCAAATTTCACTTTAATATCTTTACTTATGGCTTAGTTATGACACTATATAGGTTTTCGGTTTCCGCCATTTTGTGGGCGTGGCAGTAGGCCGATTTTGCCCACCTTCGAACTTAACCTTCTTATGGAGCCAAGGAATACGTGTACCAAGTTTCATCATGATATCTAAATTTTTACTCAAGTTACAGCTTGCACGAACGGACCGACGGACAGACGGACGGACGGACAGACAGACATCCGGATTTCGACTCTACTCGTCACCCTGATCACTTTGGTATATATAACCCTATATCTGACTCTTTTAGTTTTAGGGCTTACAAACAACCGTTATGTGAACAAAACTATAATACTCTCCTTAGCAACATTGTTGCGAGAGTATAAAAAGAACTGCTACACAACCAAACACCACTTGATAGGCATGGCATCACAGCCAGAGTTTACAAGCAAAAATTAAAATCTTTAATGAATTTCATTACAAAGCATCGTGTGTATGGCCAAGAACGATGTTGGATGTACTCTGTTGAGTGGCAAAAGCGTGGTTTGCCACATGCTCATATATTAGTCTGGTTGGTTGACAAAATAAGGTCAGAAGAAATTGATTCCATTATTTCAGCCGAAATTCCTGAGGAAACGGTTGACCCAAAATTGCATACGATAGTAACTAAACACATGATACATGGACCTTGCGGAGTTTTCAACAACAGCTCACCCTGTATGATCGACGGCAAGTGCTCCAAACGGTACCCGAGAAACTTGCTTGCTGAAACCATTTCGGGAATCGATGGTTACCCATTGTATCGTCGGCGATCAGTTGAGGACTGTGGACGATCTGTAGATGTCAAGATAAAAGGACAAGATTTTCATGTAGACAATCGTTGGATTGTGCCGTTCTCGCCCATATTGTCCAAAACTTTTGAAGCTCACATCAACGTGGAATTTTGTAACTCTGTGAAATCCATAAAGTACATACATATGTAAATATGTTAACAAAGGTAGCGACATGGCCATGTTCGCAGTAACAAACACAAATGATGAAGTGTCTCACTATCAGATGGGTCGCTATGTAAGCAGGAATGAGGCTATTTGGCGCATATTTTCGTTTGCAATTCATGAAAGACATGCCACTGTATTGCATTTGGCAGTTCATTTAGAAAATGGACAACGAGTGTATTTCAACCCAAACAACGCTGTGGATAGAGCGGCCCGTCCACCTGTGACCACATTGACAGGTTTCTTCTCAATTTGTGCAACTGATCAATTCGCTCGCACTTTGCTGTATGCTGATATGCCGCGCTACTACACATGGAACGCATCATCAAAGTCTTTTCAGCGTCGTAAACAAGGAACACCACTTGAAGGATATGAAAATGTATTTGCCACAGATGCTAAAGGCCGTATATATACAGTACATCCTAATAACGATGAATGTTATTATCTTAGATTGTTATTGGTGAATGTTCCTGGTCCGACATCTTTTCAACAATTGCGAACAGTTGATGGACATCTGTGTGCGACTTACCGTGAGGCGTGTCAATTATTACGGTTGCTTGAAAACGATTCGCATTGGGATGATACGCTCAAGGATTCCGTGATATCTTCATCGCCGCATCAAATTCGCACACTGTTTGCGATTATAATATCGACATGTTTCCCCTCAAATCCGAATGATTTGTGGATGAAATATAGGGATGACATGTCTGAGGATGTGTTGCATGGTGTGCGTTGTGAAACTTTGAATCCTACACTGGAAATTACGGCAGAGATTTACAATGACACATTGATCATAATAGAAGATATGTGTTTGTTGATGGCAAATAAAGTATTGTCGTGTTTGGGCCTGACAGCACCCAATCGTGCTATGCAAGATGCATTAAGCCATGAGTTGCAAAGAGAACTCCAGTACGATACTCAAGCTATGACCGAAGCAGTTCGCACAACTGTTCCGCAATTGAACGAAGAACAAAGGATTGCGTACGATCGTTTAACACAAGCTGTAAACAGTGGGTCTGGGGGGATTTACTTTCTTGATTCTCCTGGGGGTACTGGGAAAACGTTCCTTATTTCATTGCTATTAACAAAGATCCGATCGCAAAATGAGGTAGCCCTAGCGTTGGCTTCATCTGGAATAGCAGCAACTTTATTAGAAGGCGGACGAACTGCACATTCAGCCTTAAAATTACCATTAAAAATGCATATCAACGAAACGCCAGTTTGCAACATTGCCAAAAATAGCGCTATGGCGAAGACTCTCCAAATATGCAAATTGATAATTTGGGACGAATGCACAATGGCCCACAAGAGGACGCTGGAGGCACTGGATAGGATGTTAAAAGATTTACGTGATAACCAAAACATTTTTGGTGGAGCTATGTTACTGTTGTCAGGTGATTTTCGTCAGACTCTTCCAGTAATTCCTCGATCGACTGTTGCTGACGAAATAAACGGATGTCTAAAATCATCAAATTTGTGGCGGCACGTAAAGACACTACAATTAACGACTAACATGCGAGTGTTTTTGCAACAAACTGCGACTGTGTTTTCGAAGCAGATGCTGGATATTGGCAATGGTAAGGTCACAGTTGACAGCTCGACCGGATTAAATACTTTTCCCACAGATTTCTGTCACTTCACAGAATCGAAAAAGGAGCTTATTCAGCGTGTTTTTTCGGACATTAAACAACAATATAATAACCACGATTGGCTAAGTGAACGAGCAATATTGGCAGCAAAAAACAAAGATGTCGATGATCTCAATGCTACCATTCAGAATTTCCTTCCAGGAGAATTGTTTACGTACAAATAAGTTGACACGGCCACAAACCAGGATGACGTAGTCAACTATCCTACAGAATTTTTAAATTCATTGGACTTGCCTGGACTACCACCATATAATTTGAAATTAAAAGTAGGGTCAGTTGTCATCATGCTGCGTAATATTAATCAACCTCGACTTTGCAATGGAACGAGATTGGTTGTGAAGAAACTCAGGAATAACATCATCGAAGCTAAAATAATCAAAGGAAAATACAAAGGAGAGGATGTCTTAATCCCACGAATACCTATGATTCCAACAGATTTGCCATTTGATTTTAAGAGGTTGCAATTTCCAGTGCGTCTGGCGTTTGCGATGACCATAAATAAATCGCAAGGCCAATCGTTGCAAGTTTGCGGAATAAACTTAGAGTTTCCCTGTTTCGCACATGGACAATTATACGTTGCGTGTTCGCGTGTCGGCAAAAAAAAACTAAAAATATTGTCTACCAGAAAGCACTATATTAGTTAACTGTATATGATCATACATAACTGTGTTGTATTTAATTTAAGCAAAGATTTGTTTATCATGTTCACAGTCCAGAAACGAGCACATCCAAGAAAACTTTAATTTTTTGTATATGAAGTGTATAAATATAAATAAATGACTTAATATGTATATAATATGTGCATTTGGATCCTTAATGTCAACGTGTATTAGTAACTCTTTATTTCCATCAACTTGGCTCCATCTACTTGGGAACCACTTGGCTCGCCAGGACATGATAATATGGGGGAAGTACTTGGCGACTCGGACAAATCTGATTCGATCAGAACATTATCAATGTTGAGCTGCTGGCTGTCTTCAATAACATCAATATCTACCAGAACATTCTTGATGTTGGGCTTTTGGCTGTCTTCAATTACTTGAATGTCCTGTATGTCTTCGGCCGATAAATTTAATTCACAGAATGTCTCCTCAGATGATGAAGATGGCATTGTAGAAACGTGTTTTGGTTTAGATAGCAGCTTTTGCTTTAATATATTTTTACTTTACTTTTTTTTACTTTACTGTACTTTTGCCCTGTTCACGCGTATTATTCGTTCTACATTCTTACCACACTTGGTACAAAATCTGAAAGTAACAGCGATTATGTTGTAGCATTCGTCGCATCTTAATAATAATTTATTACAATCTGGACAGTTATTATTTTTTTTCTGCCGTTCCATCCACTTTTTACAAAACGGACAATGTATTTTAAGGAGTTGAGGGATATATAGCTTCACTATAACTTTATTATAGTTGTTTGAATTCTTTATTTTCTCGGTGACAGATGTAGTTCTTCTTCTTTTCCTAACCATGGCCATCGTCAAAAAAAAAACGACGGATGTAGTTTGATAGTTATAGTGTAAATATTTGTCAGTATTCACTCAAAAAAATTGTCTATGGTAAAATTTCACTTTAAATGTTAACGTCTCTTTGCTGTGCATCTATACTATAATTCTTTAATATTCCTAAAACTCTAAAAGCAGCAAATTTCAATAAAATTAAAAAAGTATTGTGTCATGTGTTTGTGACTTACTAAATATGCCTCCAATAATTAGGCGGTGCGAAGTTCGCCGGGTCAGCTAGTTGTAATATATTTAATTCTTCATTTGACAAAATATAAGAATTAACTATACCGGCTTTTGCACAATGTATTGCATAGTCTATATTAATTATCTCATCTTTTAATATATTTAATTTATATTTAATTTCAATAGCAATATTATGTTGTACAACTTCATTTGTTTGTACTTCTTTTAAAATTTTATTTGATTTTGTAGAAATATTATTTATTCTGTCGAAAATTACTTTATTGATTGTTATTTGTTCGTTATTATTTTCAATTATATTATTAATATGATTTTCTAGTATTATTAAGTCGTCGTGGTCAGGATTTCCCGCAATCCATTTCCAGACTGTTCCTGATTCGTTTACTGTTTTTTTCATTAATGAGGATAGGAAGGAGTGGGTTTTCTTCTTTAACTTTAGTTCTAATTGAATTACTTAAATTGTTTAGTGCGTTCTGGTATTCGTCTATGTCCACTTTGTGTATCAGTCGGAATGTTCCTGTTTGAATTTTTACTGGTCCTGTACTAAATGTGGCTAGTTGAAAGTTTGTATAGTCTATTATCCTAAAGTCAGCGTACACCAAATGTACGAAAAATCTATAAAATTAAAATAAAGAATGATATGAAGCTAGGTCTCGATCTTGCTTTTGTGTACTGTTCGTCATTTTTCTGTGATTACGACACTGGATTTGTCTTCTTTTACAATTTCTTTTCTATATCTTGCTGTTAGTTTCGAGCCTTTTCGTTTATTTATTTTAACATATATTATTTCTCCTGGGGCGTAGGTTTTTAAAGGATTTCTAGTTTTATTGTGAATTTCTAAGTCTTTCATCTGTTGTTTTTTTAGTGTCTCGATATTTTCTCGTCTTGAGTTTTCATATAGCTGTGGGTCTATTGAAACGCGTCTTCCAAAAAAAGTTTCTATTGGTCTTTTTCTGGTTGTAGAATGTATTGAGTAATTATATTCGTAGGTGCAACGATCTAAAAGTTCTTGAAATGAGCGGTGGGTGCGGTCGGTTTGAAGACAACGCATAATTTTAGAAAGTGTGGAGTGAAATCTTTCGACTTGTCCATTGACTTTGCTAGCGTAGGGGGGTGTTTTGAAAATGTTAATACCAAGTTGTTCGAACATAAATTGTACTAAGGCTGAGTTTAAAGATGTTTCATTATCTATAACTATGGTTTTCGGTACACCGAAAGAAAAAAGTATTTGTCGCAAGGGTTCTCTGATATCCTCTATTGCTTTCGATTCTATTAATCTAACTTGGGCGTATTTCGAAAATTTGTCTACTGCGGTAAGTACAAGATTTTTCTCTGTACTGTATATATCAATGTGAACCATTTCTGCAGGATATTGTGGAATAGGGTTTTCAAGTAAATGTGGTTTATTAGGATGACGATCGTATTTGTTTTCTTTACATATTTTGCATTGTTTAATTATTGCTTCGATTTTTGCTTTCATTTTTGGAAAATAATATTTTTGTTTGAGTTGTTTTGAATTTTCGTCTCGGTTTCTATGTGCGTGTTTATGTTCTTTTAATATTGTTTCGTTTTGAATGTCCTCGTTCGTAAGGTCATCAACTTTCATCTGAGTATATCGAATAATAGGAAAATATAATAGGAAAAATGGATTGGGTATATTTGTTGAATTATTCCCATTATTTTTTCGGAAGTAAATATGCCATTTATCACCGAAGGGTTTAAGTAACGTTTAAAAAGTGAAATAAGGTTTTCTGAGGAAAATGTTTGTTTAATTATTGCATGTCTATGGTATGTAGGGAATGGTATTTTAAATAGGTAACTATCTTCGTCTCCTAAGGAGATCCAAAGTTGGTTTTTGAAATCATTTATGGGTACTTTTACGGTTGGAATTAGATTGTGAGATGAGCTGTCATCTGAATGTGTGGCTACTGATAAAGAGTTTATTTCGAATGGTCTTGAAAGTGTATCTGCTACTATGTTGGCTTTACCAGGTTTATATCTTAATTCGTAATTATATTCTTCGAGTATGGCTTTTCGCCGTTTTAATTTAGAATTATTGTTTTTTTTTGCTTAAGACGTATGTGAGAGGTTGATGGTCTGTATGGATTACTACTTTTGCCGTTCCATAGGGATAATTTCTAAAAGTATTTAATGCCCAAATAATAGCAATAGATATAAAGGTTATGGGTTTTCCATTCTGTTCTAAGACAGCGCCTATGGCATACTTGGAAGCATCTGTTGTTAAATCGAACTCTTTTTTAAAATCAGGATATTGTAGAATGACGTCTTTCGATGTCAATGTGGATTTTATTTTATTAAATGCTGCTTTAGCGTCATTGTTTAATTGGATTTGGATTTTTTTGGAAACATTTCTTGACATTCTACCTTCTTCACCACGAAGTAGAGTTGTGAGGGGTTTAGCTAATTTTGCATAATCTTTTATGAAACTTCTATAGTATCCTGAAAGTCCTAAAAATGATCTAAGGTCTTTAAGTGTTTTGGGGTATGGAAAATCTACAATACTTTTTACTTTAGATGGGTTTGTGGAAATACCAGCAGAAGAAACTATGAATCCTAAAAATTCTACTTGGTTTTTAGAGAATTCGTATTTGTCTGCTTGTACTTTCATATTAGCTTTACGGAGTGTATCAAAAATTTTGCCAATATGCTCTGAATGAGATTTTTCATCTTTGCTAAATATTATTATGTCGTCTATATAGACATAACATATTTTTCCTATATATTGTCTCAGAATATCGTCTAATGTACGTTGAAATATGGATGGGGCGTTCTTCAGTCCAAAAGGTAATCTTGTGAACTCATACTTTCCATTGTTCACTGAAAAGGCTGTTTTCTCCACGTCAGATTCCTTAAGAGGAATTTGATGGAAACCGCTTTTTAAGTCGATTTCTGAAAATATTCGTTTTTCTCCTAATTGTGATAGTACTTCATTTATCTCTGGTATTGGATATCTGTCAACAGTTGTAACTGTGTTTAGTTTTATGTAATCAATAACTAATCTGAATTTTTTTTTTTTCGCCTGATGCATCGTCACCCATATTGGTGAGTTGTATGGTGATCTTGATTTTCTGATAATACCGTCCTCTAATAGTTTATTTATTTGTTTTTCTACTTCTTGTTTTAAACTGGCAGGATATGGGTATGATTTTGAGTAGATAGGTGTATCTGAATTTGTTCTAATTTCCGCTACTACTTTTGTTGTGTACGTTAGTTTTTCATTAGGTTCTGAAAATAAGTTTCGGTGTTTTTGTACAAGTTGTTTAATTTCATTTTTTTCTGAAGTATTCATATGTTCGTCACGGATTTGAATGCAATGAACATCTTGGGCTCTATTGATGGAGTTGAATTTTACGTTTGTTTGCTACGATCATGAAATTTTCTTTAGTATGTATTATTGCTGATAGTTCCTTTAAACTATCATTTCCAAGAATTGCGTGAAAAGTTGTAAGAGTGGGTAACAAAAAAAATTTTAATTTGCATTCTTCAATATTAAAATGATTTAGAAAAGTGTGATGGGTAATGTGTACTTTTCCACCGATTGAATTTGCGTAAAAAGGGTTATTGTTTTATTTGGGATTTGGTACTAAATTTGATTGAATATAGTTTTTATTGGAACCTGTATCGACTAGGATTTTTAAAATTTCTCCACTCTTCGTTTTGCAGTTGAAAAAAGGTAACGAAGAGATGTTTAATCTAAAAAATGTACATCTGTCAGGTCTAGTGATTGTTCGTTTTCGTCGGTTTGTGTTGTATTCGAAAAGTCATAGTTGTATTCGTTGTTTTAATAATAATAATAATAATACCCAACGATTACCCTCCTCCCGCCCAACCGACGCGAGGGGCGCAATCCGCGAACGAGCGGAATTAGCCGAGTCACAAAAGGCAAGAGAGTTTTAAGCGTTGCGATCTTAAGCTGCTCAGCTACAGAAACAAAAATTTCAACAGCCGAAATTAAGAATTAGATTAAAGTTTATAATTTTTAAATGTTACTTGTTAAGAGTAGATAAAATAATTTTTTTAATGGTAAAGAGTGAGTCTGTTAGATCAAATGTGCTGGAATGAAAATTGAAATCATGACATATACGGCGGAATGGTTCGTTTAACTCAAAATTTGTTCTAGAAAATTTTAAAAGTAAGGGTCTAAAACTGCCTGGTAGGGCGAGCGGGAACGTTAAAATTAATATCAGATAAGAGAGATGGGCTACAGACTGACCCATTCATGAGTTTTACAAGAAATATTATACCAAGCATCTCCCTACGACTAGCGAGTGTCGGGAGATTTATAAGTTTTAAACGGTTAATGTAAGGGGAAGATTTAAACTGGAATCCCAATGCAAATGATTTAAGGCAAAAAGTAAAAATTGTTTTTGAACGGACTCTAACTTATCCGAATGGACTTGGTAACTAGGGTTCCAAACCACAGAAGCATACTCCAATATAGGCCTCACCAGAGATGTAAAAAGAATTTTTGTGGTAAGCGGATCTCTAAATTCTTTAGACCAACGTTTAACAAAACTAAGAGCGCCTTTAGCTTTAAAAACCGTGGAAGATACGTGAAGATTAAAATTGAGTTTGGGGTCCATAGTTACTCCCAGATCAACAAAACTGCATACTTGCTCCAACCTAAAGTTTTGTATTGCGTATGAGGTAGGGTCTACAGCTCTACGTGAAAAGCACATCGTTTTACATTTTTAAGGTTCAATGGCATGTCATTTCTATCACACCAAGAAACTAGGTTGTTTAAGTCTGTTTGCAACTGACATCTTTCACTGTTTGAAGTATGTATATGTTTTAAAAAGTTTTACATCGTCAGCATATAATAAAACTTTTGAAAACTTAACAACAGATGATATGTCGTTAATAAATAACAAGAACAGAATTGGACCAAGATGGCTACCTTGAGGAACGCCTGAAGGAACATTGATTATGTCAGAAAAAGTATCTTTAAATATGACTTGTTGAATTCTATTACTAAGATAAGAAGCAATCCATTTTAGAAATATTAGTTGAAAACCAAGAAGATCAAGTTTATTCAAAAGAATTGAATGGTTTACTTTATCAAAAGCTTTACTAAAATCTGTATATATAACATCAGTATTCTTATTCTCCCTAAAGCCCGTTGATACATGTGATACAAATTCAAGCAAATTAGTTATGGTAGATTTCCTTTACGAAAACCGTGCTGAGAACAAGAAATTAGTGGAGAGATCCGGAAGGTTATGTCGTCTGTTATAATTGCTTCAAAAAGTTTAGGTATTGCAGACAACTTTGCTATTCCCCTATAGTTTTCAATAGATGACCTAAATCCACTCTTATGCAAAGGAATTATAAATGACTTTTTCCATATGGATGGAAATAAGCCTTGCATAAGAGATGAATTAAATAGTTTTGTTAGTGGTTGGTATATATATTTGGCACATTTTTTAAGAAAGCTTGAGGGAATCATATCTGGGCCATAATTGTATGATTGTTCTAACATATTTAACTGATTTAAGACGTCTGCTTCGGAAATGGTAGGTGCATTAATGACAGAAATCGGACATAACTTGTGCTGATGCGGAACATTTTGTGGAGATTTTGGAGAGTAATTGGACCTAAAGAATTCAGCGAACATATTAGAAATGGTGTGATTGGCACTGGACATACTAGACTTATATTTCATAGCGGACGGAAAATTCGAAATCCTGCGTTTGGAGTTGACGAAACCATAAAACAATTTTGGATTACGTATAATATTATTTTTTACTTTATTTATATAATTACTATAACATATTTTGTTAAGTTCAGCAAATTGTCGACGCAATTTAGAATATTTTGAATAGTTAGCAACTAAACCAGTTTTTTTAAAAAGTTTAAAAGCACGAGATTTTCTATTTTTTAATTTACATAATTCTTTCAAAAACCATAAATTAGAACTAATTTTTGAGTAACAACACACTTCGGAACATATTTTTCAAATAAGTTTACAATAGTTTCATTAAAGTGGGAAGCACTAAATTCAGTATTGCCACTGTAATCTGGCCAAGTTATTTTAAAAAGTTCGTAATTAATCTTCTTAAAATTAGCTTTCGCAAAGTTGAACCGAAAACAAAGGTCTTGTGTATTATTATAAGCAAAGTTGGCTATGATTTCGATGTTAATTTCCAAAGCAGGATGATACGTGTCCTCTGGCCGAACTAAAGGATCACATCGGACAACAGAGAACATTGAAGCGTTATCGACGTAAACTAGATCCAAGAGCTTACCAAATTCGTTTGAAATTAAATTAATTTGGTTAAGACCCAACTCCGACATTTCATCTAAGAACTCGTTAAAACATGAACGAGTACTAATAGGGATGGTGTGATCATCAATAGATTTCCATGATACGCACGGTAAGTTGAAATCTCCCAAAACAATCATGGGATCAGTATCATTAACCATTGAGAAAACATTACTTATTAATGAAGCATGCTGCATCTATACAGATATGTCAGAGTGAGGCGGTATATAAGACAATGTTAAGTAGATATGGCCACTATTAGCGCAAATACGAATGCACTTAAATTCAATGAAGTCTGCATACGGAACATCGACTTCTTCAGATGGAATTGAAGAATGAACAGCAAACAAGACGCCACCTCCTTTTCTGTTCAACCGGTCTTATCTAAAGATTTCGAATTCGCTGTTGAATATTTCGTTATCAAAAATGTGGGGCTTTAGCCAAGTTTCTGTCAAAGCAATGATTTTAAAGTTACAATGAATGTTATTTAGATACAAATCAGTAAGTTTTGCATTAAGCCCTCTAACATTTTGATAATAAACAATCAGCGAATTATTGTTAATTAGTTTTTTGTATCAACGGGATTTCTTGGCATTTTAGTGATAACTACAGGGGGCTTATCACGTTTGTGCTCGAATTCGCGCACAAAGACCCCAGATGGCCAGAATGAGTTATCAAGTATCAATTGAAAATTGTCAGCGGATACGTCGATCTTAAACGAGGAAATATCCCTGTTGTATTTGAAATTAAATTTACGGATGTCTGTATCTACCGTTTTTAGTTTCGCCGAGATGTAACTGTTTATATCCTCGACTGTGGTATTACCACTAAGTTTTTATTAGCTGACTTGGAGGTATTTGGAGGCGGATCTTGAGAAGTTTTCCGCTTACCGTATTCAGTAACAGTTTTCTCTGTGTCCTGAGCAGACGGAACCTTCTCTCCTTGAGGACGAGGGGATGCAAGATTTATGAGGTCAATAGCGGGTGGGGGCATTCTTTTTAAGAAAGATACAGTGGTATCTTCATCAGACGGACGTTTTCGTTTAGGTTTTGGATTCTCATCCCGAGTATTTAGGCATTGAAATGATTGAAACAGCGTTTCGCCAATGCCTAAATTTTTCAGTAAGGTTTCAAGCTCTCGACCAATCTCCTTGAAACCATTGCGCGCCTGTAAAAACTTTAAACAATTCAATTTCAGTTGGTCTGCATTTCAAGCAAGACCAGCGCAAGCCCTTACTGTCAAGAATGGAATCCAAAATCCTACCTGTCAGTCCAGCACATTTAAGATGGGCAAGCCCATCACAAAGCCAACAAGAAACATAGCGTTCCGACTCGCCTTTCACAGAGCAGTTCGGAAAGTTACAAGTCATAATGAACAAAAACAGTATTAAACAAAAATATAAAAAATGTTAAATAATAAAAGTAAAAAGCGCGATGACAAGACTATTTATAACAAATGAATGCAATAAAATAGTTAGTTATCAAAGATAACAACCAATGTAGCGAGCAGTTTGAAATGCACTGTAACACACGAAAAGTAAGAAACTCGCGATCAGCTGTGGACAAAGATGGAAATGAATAAAAACAAGAAAGAAATTTAAGTAAGCAATATAAATTAACACTAACAATTGCACTATTTAAAATGTAGCAACAAAAACAAATTGAAAACGACTCGGCACAATAAATTAAAATTAGCCAGAACAGAATTAAAGTAAAATCAATTGCTTCACTAGCACAATATAACACTGATACTTATCTTAAAAGATCACTTAATACAGAAATTTTCACAATAAAGTTTTAAATATAAATTAAATGAATTCGCCAGAGCACCAAATTCACAGCTGAGCACGAGAAGGGTTGCTAGGTATTTTGGTAGTCATTGTTGTATTGATTATTTTGTTCGCTGTAAGGTTCAAAGTTTGAGTTTACATGAAAATTCCTTTGAACTTTCGGTTGCAGATCATTTCTGATTGAAAGGTTTGATGGTCGTTTGACTGTGAGTTTGGGATTTGGTCTATTGGCGTAATTGATAGCATTTGTTCTTAAGCTAACGTATACGTCCATTGGTTGAGGTGGTTTTGGTGGTCTTGGAGGGGGATTATTTGGTGGTTGATTAAATGGGTTTTGATTATGAAAACCATGTTGTTGGTTTACTGGATTTTGGGGATACCGTTGTTGACCATAAGGATTAAATATTTGATTTGGGTTTGGTATAAAAGATAACTCGGGATGGAATTTGGTTTGAGGAAGTTGTCGATTAAGATTTGGAAAAAAATTCTGTTGTTGGAATTGTTGTCTAGGAAATTGATTGTTAGCGTGATTTGCTCTAAAGTTTTGATTTTCTAACTTCAGGCAAAGGTGAAGAGCTTCTGGTAGGCTTTTTGGTTCTCTGATGCCGAGAAGCCTAGGAAGGTCACCCGAAAGCCCTCTGACAAACGAGGGGCTTTAGCACGGTAGTTTTCCGTAAGAAGATGTATTGTACACTTTTTGGTAAAATTCGTTAATCGTTAGTCTTCCCTGTATAAGACAAGTCATTTGATACTCTAAAGTACCAATGTCTCTTTTGTCTGCATAATAGGTAGTTAGACAACGAGATATTGCTGTCCAATCTAAAGGCGTGTTATACGACTCTAGTGCAATGTCCGCTTTCCCTATAATTTTGTTTCTAATTACATTTAAAATTCCGAAATATCTTGGTGTGCCTTTCGAGGGTTCATATATCCTCAGAATTCGCTCGACACTCTTTTTCCAGGAGGTAAACTCTGAAGCGTTTCCTGAAAATTCTCGTAGTGATCGCACTACGTCGGGAATTTTGTCCATTTCGTTCATGTTGTCTCTGTATCTTTCGTCTATAGTTTGATCCCTAATGTTCTGGTTCGTACCATTATTCAAAATACTTTGTATTATGCTTTGTCCGTCCGTCTGTAACAACTGAGTTACAACGTTTTTAACTAAATGTGCCAATTCTGGCGAAATTTGGGTGCCAGAACCGGAAGGTCCTGTTGGTGCAACGGGAGTTGTGTTCCCTAGCACTGGTGGTCTGATTAAATTATTTGGGTTAGACATTTTCTTTAAAATATATAAATATTTTCTCTTTATTAATCTCTGGAGGGTCCCTTTTACAGAAAAGTCGCAGAGTTATTTTACTTTTATAAGAACCGGAGGGTCCCCCGTTAGGTGGTGAATCGCAGAAAATTTTGTATGTTATATGTTGGAGGGTCCCCCCGTAGGTGGTGAATCGCAGCTTTGTATTATTATTTATTATTGGCTGTACGAGCCCGTTTATTATTTGTAAAAGAAATAATTTTCTTATTGGAACTGTTAAAACTTCCTTTAAATTATTTACTTTGTTTTCCAAAAAAAAAAAAAATTTTAATATTTTTAAATAATTAATTTTCTATTACAAGTTTCTTTTTTTTCTTTCCGAAAAATTTGTTTATACATATACATATTTCTAAATTATGAATTTTCAAAAAATGTTTTTTTCTTTTTTTTTTATGTTTTTAATTATTAAATTTAAATAGCTTAACTTATTCCTTACATAGACATCAGCTTCCCTTCCATGGCCGGTGACCGTGCAGTTGTCCTTTTTCCTCTCTGTACTTGGGTGCACTCTTTCACTCCCTCGATGCCAGAAAGTCAGTTCAGCTGCTTGCTTTCCGTACTGCTTATGGTACTTTTGTGAGTTGCTTGTTTAACACATTGCTCGTTTTCCGTACTGCTTATGGTACTTTAGTGAGTTGCTTGTTTAACACATTGCTCGTTTTGGTTTTATTTTAATTGGGTCCGTATGACCTTTTTTATTAAACTTTAAATTGCAACTGACTTACATATTCTTTCTTAAGCTAAAAGTTACCTTAATCTACCTGTCCCATAACTTGCAGTTAATATTACTGTCAGCTATAACTTTATTTCTGATTGCGAAATATTAGCTCAGCTATATTTGTTATTAAAATATTAGCGTCAGCTATAATTATGAATATGTTTCGTGTTAACTTATACTCAAGACTCAAGTATAGAACAGGAGATCTATTTTTCACAAGAGAGGGAGAGTTAATACTTTAACCTTTAACCACAACCTTATGTTTCAGTAAACATTAAAGAAAAATCATCAAAACAACTTTATCTTAGAACCATAGAAGCGCACTATCAGTGCAACAAACAATAACAACACAAATAGTTATTTACTAGTAAACAACCAGCATCTCAATAGTATGAGCAGCGATAAGCATAGCCTATATGTATAAGCAACTGGAACAATAGCCTCGAGGTCACTTTATCATTATCGACTGCCGAGTAACAAGTTACCACTTGTAACACTTGTACAGTTTAAGTGTAATATATTCAATATTGAAGTACATGTGTATACGGTGAAATATTATACAAATAAAGGATCAGTCAGAACCAATCTCATTAGCTGACTTAAAATTATATATTTATTTTATTCCTAACGAGTAAATAAATTAACTCGCGCAACGAAGGGGCTGATGGCTTAGGGATAGTTGGCAGCTGAAAAAGTTTTGAAATCGTATAAAACAAATAAATAATTTATTGTCTTAAACCTTTTTGAGACTTGCCAGCGACATCGGATAGTTTTCATCCGACATTTGAAACGCCTTTACCGTGCCCAGAGCCTCTTCAGATAGACAACTAACCAGATGTTTAAATTTTTCAATATCGGCGATGTTTGGATCTTTGTGAACCAAACTCTCAAACAAACTCATGAAATTTTTAAATTTCGAATATTCTCCCTTGAATTTCGGCATTCCAATTTGATTGGATCTAATGCAGTCTCGACCAAACGACCACACGCACAAAATTATATAAATGTTAGTTAAGAATAACAAGAAGCGAAGCAAGTAGCGAAACAAAAAGTAAACAAAGCAGCTACACCGAACAAAGTTTCCATAATTAAAAAATATGTTTATTTTAGTTTATTCAATTATTTTATTAATGTCAATTTCATATTCATAATTTTTGATTCTCATTAAATCGCATATATGTTTGTCCGTTAGGTGGTTTCTATATTTATTTTGGACTATTTTAAGATTGGAAAAGGCAGCTTCACAGTTGTAGGTTGAACCAAACATAGAATAAAGCTTGTAGATCTCGTTTATTGTGTTCTTATATAAAGTTGAATCCAGATTCTTCCAAAACTCCAAACCGCTCCCCAATGGCACAGTTACGCTTCCTTAGTGCAGTTTGAATAGGTTCTTTTTGCTGACTTATGTCACATGTAAGTGGGCTATCGTGGAGAATAATAATGTTGCTAATTTTATCAAAATCCTTGAATCTCTTATTGAAATCAATAACGAATGATTCCAATACTTCCACATATTCAGCCAATTTACTCACGTTTGCCGTTTCCAATATTATTTCTTCTGTACGTGGTAAACTTGTGACTTTTTTCTCCTTAAGTTCGCTAATCAAAATATTTAATTTTCTTTTAAATTGGCCAACATTATTAATAAGTTCCGATCTAAATTTATTTTGCCTTGTAAAGCGAGATTTAATTCATTTATAAAGTGGTAATATCACTCAGAAAGGCAAGGTCTAGTTGGAAATCTTTGTTGGACATTATGTTCGCTAAGCTTAAAGATTCCTCATCATTGAGCTCTTGAAGGAAAAGTTGGACTTCATCTTTGAGATTAAACAATCTTTGTATACTTTTCCCACAACTAAGCCATCTAACTTCGGTATATAGAAGCAGGTCTTGATAATCCGAAGATAGTTCTTCAAGAAAAAGTTTAAACTTTCGGTGGCTCAGAGCGTGGTGTCCACCTCTTATTTTATTAATTATTTTGTTGGAAACTTCCATGGCTTTAACAATAATTAATTTTTTAGCAAATAACGCCTGCTGATGGATTATACAATGAAATGTGAGTATGTTGATATTTTTTTTATTAAAATATCCCACAAGTCCTTTGTTTTTTCCCAACATAACTCTTGCCCCATCAGTACAAATACTGCTCAGTTTTTCAATGTCTAACAATTTAAAACATTTTCCTCGATAGCCTTATAAATTATTTCACCTGTGACATTTTTGTGGAGAGATATCACAATTAAAACTTCTTCTACTGTTTCGAAATTGCTTCCCACTGATTTTGCACAAACAATAAGCTGACATATATTATTTGCATCTGTGGTTTCGTCAAATGATAAGGAAAAAAACATACAATTTCTAAGCCTATCTATTGAACATCTAAAAATATATGAACTTATTTGTTCTGTTCGACGGACTAGCGTGGGGCGGGACAAAGGGACAGATTCTAATATCCGACAGTCATCATAACCTTTGTTTCCAAAACAACTAAAAAATTCAGAGCCCAAATTTAAAAAAAAAAACCCCATCATCAAATGGGCGTCCTTTTTTCGCTAAATAAAGAGCAACTATAAACGTCGCCTTTTTCTTTTGTTTACCCTTTTCTTCTGTATCAACTGCTTTGTAAATGTTCATTTTTTTTTTTAAATTCGCTAATTTGTTTTCTCTTTCGGAAATTTCAAGATTAGAAATATCTTTATGAGAATTTAAAAAATGCTTTTCTAAATAGAAAAGACGCTTACTCTTAAAAATACTCTTGCACAACATATGTACATTGCGCAAGATTATTTTCATTTTCATACATAAAAAATTGATCAATTTTTTTGCTCAGTGCAAGAACAAATTTTGCCGTAGCGAGTGTCTGATTTGCTTTAGCGAACGAGTAAGATGTTACTTGTTCAAATTTCAGAGAGCAACTAATTTGTTATCGCTTATTCTGCTCCGAAGCTTCGGGCATGTTGGTGTGAAAAAACGATCGCTCAACTGTAGGTGTGAAAAAACAAAGACTAAAAATAGTAGGAGCTGGTCGAGGCTGATCTAATGACATATCGCACAGCCAGTGAAAAACGCTACTGCCTTTCTTCCTTTTCCTTCCTCATCGGCAAAATGTGTGCAGAGTGAAAAACGTGGTAAAATCGCAGAAATCAGCTATACTATATATACTATAATCTATACTTGAGTCTTGAGTAGATGAGTCATTCCTACACGTTCTATGGTAGCGTTGTAGTTTCTTAGATATACAGTTGTTTGATAAATTATATATAGTTTGAATATTACAAATATACTTAATCCTAGGACTACAAGTACTCCTATAGTTATGAACATATTCTTGATTGGATGTTCTTCAAATGGTATTAAAATTTGTTTAATTTTTTAATGTTGTCAAATTTATATTCGTTTTCTGATTTCAATATTTCAAGAATGTGAATTCTTTCGTTTCCATTAGCTATAATATAATCTTTAATTTCTTGTTCCTGGTTGTGGAATACTTCTGAGTCAATAATAATTGTTTCATTAAATTGTATTAAATTCGATCCTTCAATTGATTTTCCGTTTAAAATATGTTTTCCTTGTAATACGACATTACCATGTCCTAAATCTATAATAGGTGCGTTATTTTCTTGGATAACATTACAATGGGCTTCGTAACCTTTGATCATTGGTATTGTACAATTGTCATTAGGTTCTTGTTTACAAATATATTTACTTAAATTACTTTTACATTTAGATGCTAATATTATTTTATCTCCACATTTACTTACGATTTTATTCATATCCAAAATGCCTTGACGATAGGATAATGGAGTAATTTTGTATGTTGTGCATTTCTTTTCAATGACTGGATATTTATAAATTACAATGAAAGTGTCGTCTAATCTACCTACATGCGTGTCTGCATATTCGAGTATGTCAATAACCGGTATACTAGTCTGTCCCTTTCCTAATATCCTTTCAATCTCGTCCGTATTTATTGCTGCTGAATAAAAATTTCCGTTGTTCGCGAAATTAATTGTCATAGTTAAGTCAAATAACTCCTTGTATAATTCCTGCAATACAACTTTTTGTTTAATTGTCTTAATATTAAATGTTTTCATCATTATTTCAAAGTTGGAATTAATTTGTCTTTGTTTGTTATTATTTTCAATTATGTCGTTGAGTATTGTTTTAATTTCAATCAGATCGACGTGGTCTGGGACTCCTGTGATAAATTTCAAAATCGATCCTAAGAAATCAAGAGATCTTGAGCGTCTGGCTCGTCCATTATTCAGTAGTTGTTTTCTGAGGATTTCTATTCTGTTGAACAATGCTGTTTCTGTTGCGTCTTCACTAGGCATCGTTTTTTATTGTGGTATGATAGCATATACTCCTGCTTATTTTCGATCAGTTCTTTTATTCCTTCAGTCTTGCTCCTTTCAAAAAATAATTCGATAGGTTTCCTTTTTGTGACGGAATGTATTGTCCTATTGTATTCCTTGATTGCGTTGAATAGTTCTTCAGTCGCAGTTGATTTATTTTGTTTAATGCGCATTCTAGTAATTTCCAGAATGGTTGAATGCAGCCGTTCAACTTGAGCGTTCGATGTTGAATGGTTTACTGCGGTCATTGAATGTTAATATATAGCCGTTGGAATTGAGCTTTTGCTGCTATGCTATTAAATATAGTCTCTTTATCAGTCATTAGTTTATTACAAAATGGGAATATTTGTATGAGTACTTCCTCTAATATTTTGTAGAATTCTCTTTTGTCGTTTAATTTTCTCATATATGCGTGTTTTGAGAATCTATCTATACATGAGAGATACATTGTTTTATCGATTTCAAATATGTCCATTTGTATTTGTGTGCCTATACCTTCAGGTATGGGTGTTTTTGCATAACTTGTTTTGTCGGGTGGCGTTCGTATTTGTGCTACAATTTCTAGTTAGTCGGATTACATCATTTTTTATATTTGGCCAATAGCAAGTTTCTAGTATCTCTAATGTATTATTTTTTGCGTTTCTATGTGCTCTTTCATGCGTATGTTTAATTATATTTTCTCTATCCTCTTCACTCGTAATGTCCTTTAATAGATTTTGACAAAAAACCTTTTTCTCTATATTAAATGAAGAGCTTATAATATCATGAATTTCATACCAGGTTTCTAGTGTAGTGTGAAATGCGGTCGTGATATTAGGTTTGATAATTTTTCGTTAGTGTATCTATCAAGTCTTGCGATGTGATGTAATTAACATAAAATCTCTCGTGGTTTGCAAAAATTGTTGCTCTTTCTAATGCATTTTGTTCACATTTTTTTATCACAATTTGTGTTTTAAATTGGTTCAGTGGAGCGCTGACATCTTTAATTCTGATTGACGAGGATGATTCCTGCGAGTGTATTGAGTCGTTCGTTTTTACGTTTACTTGACGGCTGAGTGCGTCGGCTACTACATTTAAATCTCCTTTGATATATGTAATTTTTGCTCCGTATTCTTCTATAAAATTTTTCCATCGTTTTAGCTTTGAATTTGGGTTGTCCTCTGATATTGAAAAAATTAGGGATTGATGATCGGTGTAAATAGTAGTATTACTAGTGAGACCATACAGATAATTCCTAAGTTTCTTCAGTGCCCAAACGATTGCTAACATTTCTTTTTCGTTTGTTGAGTAATTCTGTTCAGTTCGCGTTAATGTACGTGAAATGAATGCTATAGGTTTCTTGCCTTGTGACAATACAGCTCCAATCGCATGATTGCTTGCGTCTGCAGTCAAATCAAATCCTTTTCCAAAATCTTGTTGGAATAATTCTATTTGTTCTTTTAGTTTATTTTTTAGTGTTTCAACTGCGTTAAGTGCTTCGTCATCTAATTTTACATGTACTGAGCTACTTTTATTCTTTGAAATAATACCATTCTCTCCTCGTAGGTAGAGTGTTAATGGTTTCGTTATGGATGCAAATCCTTTTATAAATTTTCTATAATATGAGGTCATTCCCAAGAAAGATCTTAAGTCTTTCAAATTTGTAGGGGTTTTGTACCTATCTATAGCTTCTATTTTTCCTGGATCTACTGTAATTCTACCGTTTTTAATTATATGTCCTAAAAATTCTGTCTGTCTTTGAAAAAATTTTGACTTTTCATCCGAGATTTTCATATTGGCTGCGTGTAAAGTGTGTATTATATTGGTGATATCTTTCATATGTTGTTCAGGGTTAGCTGAATATATTAGGACATCATCTATATACACGTATGCTCATACTCCTATGAATGGTAGTCGTAGAAATTCATATTTGGCATTATTTATTGAAAATGCTGTTTTTTCCTGTCTTCTTTTTTTATTTTAATTTGATGAAATCCTGATTCTAAATCTAGCGTCGTGAAGTATTGTGCTTCTCCTAGGTTTCGGAGCATCATGGTGATGTCCGGAATGGGATATCTATCAGCGATTGTTTGCGCATTTAACTTCTGGAAGTCAATAACCATGCGTCTTTTTGGGTTGCCTTGCTCGTCATTCCCTTTTTTAGAAACTGTTCATATGGGTGAATTGTACGGGCTTTTGCTTGGCTGTATTATTTCATTATCTAATAATTTTTTTATTTCAGTTTCTACAAATGCTCTATCCGCTTGGGGGTATGGATACTGTCTGACCCAAATAGGATTATTGGTTTCTGTTCTGATTTCTGCCTCTATTGTAGTTACGTAGGGTAATGTTTTACTCTGGTCATTTCTTTTCATTAATTCAGTTATTTCTTTTTTATACATTTCTTCTCCTTTCATATAATTTATTCTTGTTAACTTATTCTTTTTCACAATTAATACATTTCTTTCGGTATCTATCATTGCTTTCATTTGCTTTAAACCTTTAATTCCTATCAAGAAATCGAAATCTTGTAAGGTATCGAGTTCTAAAAATTCCATACAGAATCCTATTGTATTCACTTTCTTTTTATATTTAATTAATGATTTACCGTGTAAAGTAGCGGCTTGTTTTTTACCTTCTACTTCTATCCTTTTTGCGTGAGGGAATTTTGGATTAACATAATTATCTTCTGCACCACTATCAATTAAAATATACACTGAGTTACCTTCTTCTGTGGTCCTTACCAGCGTTGGTAACCCATGCCTTAGAATACAAAATATTCTTCCTGTTCGTATTCTGTATTTGATTAATTTGGTTGATCCGTTGATTCTTCGGTTGTATATTAGCATGACTTGTATTATCTCGTACTCGTTTGTATCCCAATGCACCTGCTACCTTCTTAAATGGATTTTGATAATTCTGTCGAGGCTGCGGATTTCGTGGTGGTTGTTGCTGATTCTTGTTGTAACCTTGTCTCGTTGGTCTACGGAATATGGTAGATGAATCGATATCCATTGGTTCAACTGGGGGTTGTTGTTGATAAGAATAATTATTCTGATGATGATTGCTGAAATTATGAATCTGATGATGGTTGTATCGTGGAATGTACTCGAGGTTCTGATGGCGTGAATCATGTTGCATTGTACGGGCGATACTGTAGACATCTGCTAATGTTGTGCAGGCTCGTGCATAGATGGCATTCTTGATAGCTACACTTCTCAGTCCAGTGACGAATGTTCTGATTGCTTTAGCTTGGATTTCTTGTGTCAATACTTGGATTATTCGTTCTTCCTTGTATGTCATCTCAATCTTGGATAGCACTACATTCAATGCTTGGTTCAGATTGTCATAATATACATGCAGTGGTAGTTCTTTTTGTTGTATTTTCATCACATCTTCCTCCAGAACGTATATTGGTCGTTTGTCGGCATAGGAATCGTCTAGCCTATCGATGATGTCTTGGAAGTTTCTCTTTACGTTGTGGTTGATCAGGATCTGTGCTGCTTTGCCAGTAATTTTTCCTCTGATCATTATTAATGCTTGGGCATATATATTATGTCCTTCGGAATTGTCGTATGTCTTCCATTAATGTGGTTGCTACTTTCCTCCAATTCCTGTATTCGTTGTAATCACCATTAAATTGTGTTAGTGTTTTAAACATATTCAGATCCACTTCTTCTGGTCTGGTGTAAGAACATATTTGTTCTGTTCGTTGTGGAATGGTTGCACTTCTTCCTAATTGTAGTTCGGATAACTGTCGTTGCAGATCGGCGACTACGTGGGTTAATGCAATTAAATTTGCTTGTTCTGTCATCTTGCTGGTTTATTTGTTGATTTATTTTACTAAAGATCGGCCTCCAGTTGTATTCTTGGAGCGCTGCTTGATATGGTATTCTTTCTATGAAAGCGTGTTGTTTGCTAAGGATGGTATATTGATCCTTTACTTTGATTGACGTTGTGTGGGATGATGCACTGGTAAACTTCTTGGATGGTTTAAATGAAACCTTTTTTTGTTTCCAGGGACTAGGTTCTTCCCTTTCAGGCAGACTGACTAAGGATATTATTGATGATCCTTTTTTGTTGCTGCCCCACGTTGGGCGCCAGTTAATTTATTTACTCGTTAGAATAAAATAAATATAATTTTAAGTCATCCAATGAAATTGGTTCTGACTGATCCTTTATTTGTTTAATATTTCACAGTATACACATGTACTTAATATTGAATATATTAACTTAAACTGTACCACAAGTGGTATACAGTGGTAACTTGTTACTCGGCAGTCGATAATGATAAAGTGACCTCGAGGCTATTGTTCCAGTTGCTTATATAGGCTATGCTTATCGCTGCTCATACTATTGAGATGCTAGTTGTTTACTAGTAAATAACTATTTGGGTTGTTATTGTTTGTTGTACTGATAGTGCGCTTCTATTGTTCTAAGATAAAGTTGTTTTGATGATTTTTCTTTAATGTTTACTGAAACATAAAGTTGTGGTTAAAGGTTAAAGTATTAACTCGCGCCCATAAGATAGGTCGTGGCCATAGATAACTTGATGAGAGACTCTTTGGTTCGAGAGAGAGCTGTCAAAACCCGCATTTTTTATAACATTTGCCAATGATGCCACTGCTGAAAACGAAAAAATATATATATATCGATTCCCAAATATACGAAAGCCAAACCGATAAGGTATGAGAAATGAACAATAACAATAAAGTTTGGCAACAAATTTATTTGGAATCGGTTAAGAAAACGAAAAAAAAAAATATCGATTCCCAATTATACGAAAGCCAAACAAATGAGGTATGCAAAGTGAGCAATAGAACAGTTGAACGTTCTTGAAAATGTTTTTTTTTTTGTGTTTTTAACGAGAAAATTTTCAAAAGAACCGTATTGTAAAACTTTATTTCGTTTGAAATTTTTTGTCTGCAACATATAAAATGTCGCACTTTAATGTTTAATTAATAATGCTGCCGCAAATCCCACAATCCCCCTTTCACTTAGATGCATAGATGCATAGATAAATATGTATGTATATATAAGTATGTGAAAAATTTTGAAAAAAGGGAGAGCCAAAAACTGAAAGTGTGCACTTGCTCTTTTTGTTTTTTACTTTTCGTATTTTTCTTTATTCGCACCACTTTCAGTGTTTCGCACTCGTCACCTGATGTGAATGCATAGGCGGTTTGCCTGCGTTCACTTCCCTTTTGCAGAGAATGCAATTGCAGCTCATTCCCACGAAGCAGAGGATATGGCGTCGACGTTAGCAGCGACGGTGTTGACTTTGACTTGGCAGCGGCGAGAAAGTCGACGTTGACGCAGGAGCAGTGGGACGATGGTATTGACGCAACCCCATTCGGTACCAATGTGGTGTTACCCCGAAGTCGCGTTATGGTTAGCACGTTGAGTTAATGGCCGAAGTGTCAGGTGTCTTTACGGCCCTTTTTTTTCAACCGGTTTGTACCTCTTTTCCGGTTTTCCGCCACTTTTTTGCGGCACTTTTTTTTTTTTTTTGTTTTGCAACGGCACTTTATGTTTTTGGCGGTAGTTTTTAATAAATCTGCTTTACCGCAATAAATCTCATGCACTAACTGTGAAACCACCTTTATCAGAAAAAATACAAATGCTTTTATTTTAACACTGCTTTTATTTTAACACTCCACTGTATGCCGTTTAACCCAGTTATCCACCTTTTGGTTTTGGTTTCTCTTTCTTGTTTTTTTGTTTGCGCACTATTAGATTGGTGAATTTTACCGTACGTATGTCATGTACATATGTATTATATTTTCACCACACAGTTCACAAAACGTTTCTCTCAATTTCTTCAATTTTTTAGTTAAGTTAATTTGTATTTTATTTTCTTTATATTTGATTTTACCATTTCTTTTTATTCACTTGAGTGTATGTCACATGTGTGCACTTTCCAAATGATTTTATATATCCATACATATATCGATATTCAAAGTGTTATATTTTTTTACAAGCCACTGCCATTATTTCGAATGTATTTATTTATTTTTTTTTTTAATGTCTTTGTCCAGACATTTAGTTATTTTCAGTATTTGTCACTTTAATCACTTGCACTCGTTTGAAACCGGAAGAAATGGAAATGCAGAGGCAATTACTTACGGGTCAGAAATTAAATTAATACGCTAAGTATTACATATTGGAATGCTCGATATATGAAAAATATGTCACAAAGCACCCCACGCTTTTCTCACAATAATGCAGGTATTTTTCCTTCACTATTATTGTTAGTTTGTACAAAGAATTATTTTTCACTTTTTAGTTTGATATGCTTTAAAAGCGTGTTTTTTAGTTTTTTTAAAGTATATTTATTTTTAATTTTTTAGTTTGATGTGAGAAACCCCAAATTTGTTAAAATATGAACTATGACATGTAGTATTGGTTAAATAAATTGATAATTAGACAGCATTTAATATCTACTCGTAACCCTTCATTGACTAATTGTTATATTATATTATTTGCGACCAAGTTCTATTGACGACTTTACGAATTATTATTTCTTAATCGAATCATTTCTTCTAAAGCTTTACTGTTACATGGGATTTTACCTGTCAACTTTGAACAGTCTAGTTCTTCAATTCGAATTCCGTCCAAAGATCTACAACTACTAAGTGCTACATAAGCTTGTCCAGCAGCAAACAGTCGAGAGTCAAGATAAATTACTGCATGATCTACTGTACAACCTTGCATCTTATGAACGGTCGACGCCCAACTCAGTATTATTGGCAACAATCGTCTCTCAGCGATTCCATAGCTGTATTTTGCTGGAAATTGTATCGATATTGGCTTAATTACGTGTTCACCATCTGAGCCGAAATTAATACGTACTGACGGGATGTCTTCTGCATATACTTCGTCCCTGCGAAAATTTGGCCAGATAATTTCTGTAACAAACCCCATATTACCATTCACTAAACCTTTTGACACGTCAATATTCGACTTTAACATCACTTTTGCTCCAACGAATATTTTTAATACATTAGGAAGACCTCCTGTTTTATTGATATCATTCGGTATTACAGTATTTAAGTCCTTATTACCTAAATTTCGTGTAGCGTCAATGAGTTGGTCTTGTGCTTTAATCGTATAAATAACAGTCCCTTTATCTTGAAAGCTCTTCAGAACTTTTTCATTACACTGTACAACAGCTAATCTGGGGGTGTGAAATTCCAAGTCAGGGTGATGGTACTAGGTATAGTAAAACCCTCAAAGGGTTTGGCGTTCGTATGTGTCAATTTTTTTTATGATCTTTTAAATCTTATGTTATAGTGAACGAAAATTGGGTACCAAATATAGTGTAAAAGCTGCTACAACCGTCTAATGGATTGGAAAAACAGATAATAGTGGTTCGCGAGTTATGTTAAACTACGTTTTTGCCAAAATGTTACAACTAAGCGAAAAAAACATCAAGATAAGGAAAAAATTTAAAAGGTCATAAAAAAACTGACACAAACGAACGCCAAACCCTTTGAGGGTTTTACTATACTGACCTAGTACCATCACCCTGACTTGGAATTTCTCACCCCCCAGACAATAATCCCAAAAATGTTCCACAGTGTTATGTATAACAACTTGGTCGTTAGTAGGGTAAATCCTTAAAGCTTTCTCAATCGAGAATTCTTCAGTGGTATCTGTTGACACTTTTTCAAGAAGAACTTCAAGATGCTTCGACGTCAACTTTCCAACTCTTAAAGCATTAAGCACATCTATAAATGTCGTATTTTCTTGTTGACGCATGTTTTGTTGGAGTTCAACCAGGCGGAATTATCGCCACAAATGTGTAGCGGGTTTCATATGTTCTGGCTGTTGAAATACTTGATGTCCTCGGGCAGGTGGTAACTGCATTAAATCACCATAGAGTAAGACATTTATACCTCCAAAACAACGTCCTGTCTCTTTAGTTGGCGCAAACGAGAGTCGATCATGCAAAACATTTCATAAGGCACCATAGAAATTTCGTTTATGAACAGAATGAAAATAATTTCTTGTAAGAAGTGGCATGTTAATGATGACGCCTTCTTTTTGTACTGGTAGTTTCAACAGGCTGTGTAGTGTAGAACCTCCGACCAACCGTGCTGCAACTCCACTAAGAGCACCCACTTTCACGACCAATTTTCCATAACATCGGTTAACTTGGTTTTTCAATACATTAAAGAGAAAAGTTTTTCCGGTGCCTGCTCCACCTGTGACGAAAATTTTCTCTCGTTTAATATCACCATTAAGTTGATTTTTAATACTCTCTGTAATGACAGTAAACAATTGTTTTTGATGAATATTCATAGCGTACTGTGCTCTTTGAAATTGATCATTGCTCATTTCTGTGTCCGGTAATTCTTCTTCTATAACTTCAGGATTTATAATCTCTGGCTGTTCCAAAATTTCAAATGCATGTATCTGATTGAATGCATTTTCAAGCTGTTGATCACGCTCTCGAAATTGGCACATATACCTGCTCATTTCCTTCAAACGATTCTCTCGATGTAAAAACGCCTCTTTTGCATTATCGAAACCTTCAAGTAATTCAGTTTCCAAACGATAAGGCATATATTGAAGAAGTAAGCTATAGAAAAAGTTGTCGGGATCTGATGTTGCTATAAAATATGGCACCCTTACAACTGCGGGAACCTTTCTCACAACCATTTTGCTCTTATCTAATAGCGTAATGAGTGAACGACGTGTGTTACGAAATTCTTCATACACGTCGTGATCAACACTTCCTCAGTTTCGCTTACTTTTTTCGGATAGAATGGTTCAAACAACATTGCAAACTCTGTAAGGCTCATGTTTACAAAATCGTAATCGGGAGATTGTAACGGACGTTTTTGATATCTTTCAAAGATATTACTATAATAACCAGTTGCGTGTACGTTTCTGTCGAATTGCAATACTCTGTAACGCTGTTCTGCCTTTCTTGTGTTAAGAAAAATGCAGCTTCGAGAACTGCCCCGTAATGGGATATGACAAAGTCCATATGCACATTCTGCAGCTGATACTTGTCGTTCATGAAGAATCTTCATACATATGCTGAACAGTTTGCGTGAAATATCAGTTTCTTCGCGTTGAATTTGCTGTATTGCCTGCGCAATTCCAGAATCTATACCTGCAGGTTCTGCTTTCGATAGGTACTTTGCTATATAGTACGCTATCGCTTCGTTTGATCCGCATGGCTGAATATCCATGTTGCCTGCCCACAGTCTTAGCAACTCTGGGTGGTAATTATTTACCCAAGCATCTTCCTTTCGACGCTTAAGTAAACAAATTCTACCTCCGTTACGAAGAAAATCATCTGAAGAATGTGACACAATTCTTGTCTCGTCACATTCTTGGCGTGGAAAGTTGAATCGGCATCTTATAGAAGTATTATTTTTGAAGTGAAACTTCTTTACGCGCGCTTGGCTTGGGAAGTAAGCTGACGAACGCGTTACGAAAAGTGTGATCAGGCGAGGCGAACGGTAATTGGTGGGGGATATAGGCAAGCGTCAGCAGTGCGCGCGCACATTTTTCTTTCTTTCTCTTACAGCTGGGAAATGAAATATGTGTATACTTCAGTCAGTAGTTCGTTTGCGAGTTTACTAGCGTTACGCGAACGGTGATAGTTTGGTTATTTTATTGTAATTTACTGTAATTTTATTGCGTTTTGAACAATTTTATGAATTAATATTGTTCAATACATTCAATATTTTACGTTTAAAGTGAATAAAATTGTAAATTTATTTTAAAGTTTATGTTATGTGAATTTTCGGGTAAATAATAACAAATTATGGAGAAAAGTGACACACACTCCGAGTATCAAAGCGGTGCTTTAGGACCACCAACTAAGAAGAAATTACGTACGGAACAACAGATTCAAGATAAGATTTTAAACCTAGCGAGACCAATTTATAATGAATCACGAAGGTGAGTACGCATCTCAAACCAGTTACTAGCGTCGTAGCGTCATATGCACTGTTGCTTTGCCCTTGACTATTTTCTTCCTCTACTAATATGCGGCATTCTACTCTCAACATTGGGACGCGTTTGATTCTCTGTCCTTTTCTTGCCTCTCTTTCTCTTTTTCTCTCGCTTTTTCCTTGTTACTCTTCCGTATTTTAGCCTCACGTTTCTACAATTTACTTCAACAAAGTTTTAAAATAGAATAACATAAAATTTAAGTTTACGGATTAATTATAAAATACCTACTTATTAATTGTAGAGGTTTACCATTACAAATAATTGGTGACATCGTGATTGAACATGACAATGATCAAATGGAAGTTAATGATGGAAATCTCACTACAGTTCATGTTCAAAAACCGAGACAAATGATTGAAGTTAGGTACATTAATTTCGATTTTACTTTTATGATCATTCATGACTCTAATAATAATTTACTACATTTACACAACTGAAATTATGGAATTATAGGTTAAATAAAGCGCCAAAAACTTCTGCAGAACGTGGCCGAGAATTCAGAGCACGAAAAGCACTGCTTAAACAACAATGTAAGCAACAACAGGAACCAGATGCGATAGTTGAAATTGCCACAGATGATATTCAAAATATTGCACACACACATTCATATATATACATATAGATAGAGCGAGAGAAGTTTCACTTCAGTCGTGCGGTCATAAGCACACTCACTTTTTTTGAACAAGTTTGCGTATGCCGATGAATTTGACATTTTTTAACTAATTCATGAAGCTCTGGGTCTTCTTCTTATGGAGGGATTCTACAGCAACAATTACGATCCAGAAGAAGTTTCCCTTCTTCTGAGTCACAGTCGGGATGATTTTCGTTCCAAATCACCATATGAAGGTGAGGACTGCCCCGATTCTGGAATTCAATGCGCCACCAATGATCCTTCACTTTTCCGCCAAACACATAATCATTATTTTTTATAAATTTCATTCGAGCATTTACTCTTAACATGAAATGTCGACTCAAAATTACTGGATACTTCTCGATAAGTCTTTGGGTCTCATAAATATCGAGAGTACCGTGATCAACATCAGCCCTACCATCGGCTATTAACAAAGCCTTTCGTTGGTCTAGCTAGTTGAGATCATTTGAGCTAAATGTTACAAAGTATGTTGGAGGTCAAACATCTGATTTGAGCTAATAGTTCATTCATAGCTGATCTCCAATAAGCTGCCGAACCTCCTTCTTGATTAACAATTTTTTTGCAGCATGCAGATATAGTGCTTTTGATTCTATAATATTCAAAGAAGGATAAGGCATAAAATAGATAGTCGTTACTTTGAAATCTTGTGTCACTTCCCAAAATTCTAAACTAAAAATAGTCTAACGCTGTAATACTTACAGGCCTTTGTTCTTTGAACCTATTTTTTCCGTAAGGAAACAAGAGGTACCAGGCAAATTCTTCTGCTTTCAGTTCATGCCCGATATTAACGATGTTGTCTTTCGTTTTGTGGGTAATTCCGCTAAGGTTTCGTGAAACCTGTAGTTCATCTTCCACATTGGGTTGCATTACATCAATCGGCGCCATCAAAGATGTCTCCAGTGGAATTAAATGATTAGTTAGTTCATGTTGAGAAGTAATCATTTCAGACGCTGCCGTTACTATCTCAATACTCTGCTGTATTTCTATCTCATCAGGCTCATCTTTTTCATATACAACGTCAACGTAATCAAGAGTATACTGCACATTTTTGCTGCCTGTTGTACGTTTACAAATCCTCACAAACTCGTCTAAATTGTCGCTTTCGATAATGCAGGCTTTTCAACTGTTATCCTTTGCTCTAGATCCCTTTTGACCACAAGAATGTGAGTTAGTGAAGTAATATTTGTTATCATAGTACATCACTCCGAATGATTGTCCATCTGTTATTATTATGCCGGCGCTATGTTCCATGAAAAGATCTTTCAACCCTTGACGAAGGGTGCGTCCGAAGTTTGTTTCATTATTTTTGTCGCTCAAGCTTCCATATATGCTTAGTTCATCGGCAAAAGTGATCTGAAACCGTTTGCCGAATGCGACTAAAACATATTTTATTGCGTGGAAATTTCGCACCAGTAGGTATCCATCGTCTTCAATACAATAGGCCATTAAATTTCGCTCCGTTTGAAATCTTATATTGCTGTAGATTTGGTCACCCGTTATCATATTCAGGTTCAGAGTGTTTGTAAATCACTGTTGTGGTGCAAGAATACTGGCTTTTAGGATGTTAGACAATGCCATCGCACAGTATATAAAATGCTATAAAAATACCGGCACTCACCTTTGACGGCTTCGAGAAAAAAAAGCTTAAAAAACGTTTACACTTGAAGCGGTTGGGAACTAGCGTATGTGTATGCGCACGGACCGTAAACGAAAGAGAGGCTGGCGGCGTCCGCCAGTCCCTTTTGTTGCTTGTGATAGGTGTCCTCGTGTGTGGTGTGAAAGGTGTGGTGTAGATGATGATGAGATGAGAGTGTGATGAAATGATGTGTGGATGATGTAGATGGTGTAGTCGTGTTGAGTATGGTGTGTATGACTGGGGTGTCGCTTTGCTATATTAAGAGGGGGGACAGGTGCTCATTTAGCCATGCCGGCCCCCCTAAACGACTGTTTAGCCTAAAATGCGCTGCAGCTGTTGCAGCGTAGCCACAACGCTGCTCAGCCCCGTAGACCGACGAGGTGGTGGCCCAGGCTGTCGACGCCGCGATGAGTTAGGGTATGCGGCCGCGATGGACTGGTGGCCGATTCAATTCGCGTGCTGCGCTGCGATGTAGCAGCGTGTGATGCGGCTTGTGGCATATTTGGCACAGCCCTCGTGACTCACACGCTGCAGTCACATGTGTATATGACAGGCAGTTCTGGCAATGCCCGTGGGCCTGGGCAACTTGCTGCCGTTGCACGGGTCGCATACCCCGAAATATGCCACAATGGTGCAGGCGATGTGGGCGCCGACAGATGGGGCACCTTAGGGGCTCCAAAGTCCGTGATGGGTGTGGTGGTGGCCGAATGCCACCGCGAGGTGCGGATTGAAGGACCGCTGCAGGCGCGGTTGCCGGTACAGGGGCCGGCGTTGTTGCCGGTGCAGTTGCAACCACAGTTCGGGGCGCTGGTGAGGGCCCGGTGCGTGCCGCATTGGTAGCCCGAGCGGTTGGCGTGGTTGTAACTGGCGTATCTACCTCCATAGTAATCTGTATAGAGAAGATTATTGGTTATAAATTTATCATACATTGAGATATGAGCCATCGTGCCACGATATGTGGCATGAATGGGTCGTCGTATTGATCGACCATTTTTTCTTAGTTTTTTTTACAGTTTGTTATTTTTGCGTACGGTTTGTTATGTTCTGACGGTTGTTATTTTTTGACGGTTGTTATTAGCGTATTTTTCGTTTTAGTATTTAATTTAGTGATTTTATTATATCGCGATATTATCGGTTCGGTTTTTTCGGTTTTAGGATTCGCAATCATCGGAAGTTGGCAGAAAGCATAGCTTCACGAGCGGTCTGGTTAGCGTTCCGTTTTGCGTACGGAGATCAACGATTCGTATGTGACTGTCGGAGCCGTAATGTAGCTTTTCTATGCGGCCAAGCCGCCACTCGGTGGGGGGTAGACAATCATCGTGAATGAGGACACTGTCTTCAAGTTTGGGCGCTTGTTCAGGAGTCTTCCAGCGGTATCTTTTGTGGAGATGCTTTATGTATTCGTTCTTCCATCGGTGGCTGAAATCATGATGGAGAATCTTAATTCGTTCCCATCGATTTAATAGGGATAGCGACTCTACGCCTGGCTCAGGAATGGCCAGGATGGGTGCTCCCTTTAGAAAATGCCCTGGAGTTAAGGTGGTGAGATCTGAGGGGTCTTGCGATAGTACTGTAAGTGGCCGTGAATTGAGAACGGCTTCAATTCGATTTAATAACGTCGTGAACTCTTCGTAATTGAATTTATAATTTCCAGCTACCCGTTTGAAATGGGATTTAAAGCTTTTTACAGCTGATTCCCATAAACCGCCCATTTGAGGAGCGCTTGGGGGTATAAATTGCCAATTGACACCTAGAAGGGCGTACTTTTGTACGATGTCGGATGACACTTGTTTTAAAAAATCCACAAATTGCTTTTCTGTGGCTCGTTGAGCTCTAATAAAGGTTTTGCCATTATCGCTCATGATTTTCGAAGGGTAGCCACGTCGAGCGACGAAGCGAGCAAATGCCGCGAGAAAAGCCTCCGTCGTCAGATTACTACACAGCTTAAGGAATACTTCCTTTGTCGTGAAACATACAAAGACAGCCACATAGCCTTTCATGAGAGTGGGAGACCTTAACATGGACGCCTTAACCTGGAAAGGCCCAGCAAAATCAACACCTGTTGTGGTGAAAGGCAGAGCAAAATTGCGGCGTTGAGGTGGAAGTGCTGCCAAAATCTGCGTTCGCATCTTCTGTTTGTGCATAGTGCAAATCTTGCACGTGAAGATGCATTTATTGATTTGCGGCTTAAGACGGGGGATGTAATACTCCTGGCGTACCATATGTTGCATGAGGCGATGTTCGGCGTGTAGCATTAAGATGTGGATGTAATGGAGGAATAATGTGGCAAATGGTGACCTCTCCGGAATTATTATGGGGTGGCGTTCATTGTATGTCAGGCTCGAATTAGCGAGCCGACCATTGGCACGAAGCAGACCTTACGTGTCCAGAAATGGGTTTAGAACTAAGAGTGAGCTCTTTTTATCAATCGGCTTCGATTCTCTTAGTAGTGATATATCGCGGCTGAAGTAGCGCGCTTGTGTATATGCTGTTAGTGCGACCTTTGCCTTTTGTAACTCTAGGTGCGTCACTTTGTTGCATGGGAAATTATGTGATCCTTTTACTTTGCTTTTGAGTTGCTCGATAAATTTGAACATATAAGCAACTACTCTGAGAGCTTTTGGAAACGATGAAAATCGTTCAAGGATGTCGGCATCCTCCAATAATATGTGAAAGGTGGCGATTTTTCGACCTTCTGGTGCGATAATGTTGCGCATGGGGGATTGTGGCCAAGAATCAGGAGATTCTATGAACCATCGGGGGCCATTCCACCAGAGGGTGGTAGTGGCAAGGTGCAGTGGCTTGCACCCTTTTGTACCTAGATCGGCAGGATTGTCAGCACTGGCTACGTGACACCACGTGGCTGATCCCACTAGGTCAAGAATTTAAGACGTTCGGTTAGAAATATACGTCTTCCATGCATGTGGTGGTTTTTCCAACCAGGCTAGTACAATTTCGGAATCGGACCACATATATAGTTTGCAAATTGTCATATTTAAATGCAGCCATGGTGCAAGGCTACTTATTTTGACAGTAGTAGTGCGCCACATAACTCAAGTCGTAGGAGACTTATAGTTTTCAAAGGTGCCACCTTTGCTTTTGCTACTAATAAGTGGCTTGTGGGCGTGGTGTCACTTTGCGTGCGCACATAGATAGTAGCGCAGTATGCCTTTTCTGAGGCGTCACAAAAGCCATGTAGTTCGACTTTGTGTAGTTCGACTTTGTGTAATCTACCCATCGCGGAATTTGAATCTGAGAAATATCATTCAGATTGTTTGCGAACTGGGACCATTTTTCTAAGCGAAGAGGTTTCACTTGTTCGTCCCAGTCGGTTCCATCTAGCCATAATTCTTGTATTAAGATTTTCGCTAGGTTCATAATTGGCGAAAGCCATCCTGCGGGGTCGAAAAGTTTCGCCACCGAGGATAAAATCTGTCTTTTCGTTATGGCTGATAATGCGGATATGGACTCTGTCGTGTATGAGAACTGGTCCGATATCACATTCCATTGGATGCCTAATGTTTTTGTTGTACTTTCCTTTTCGAATATAAGGAAATTAGTGTCCAACAAATTTTCGTATGGAATATTTTTGATTATATTTGGGTGATTTGCCGTAATCTTTTTTAATGGAAACCCTGCGGAATTCAGGGCTTTTATTACCTGTGATAAGGCCTCGTATGCTTGTGGTAGAGTGTGACATCCAGACAGAATATCGTCTACATACGTTTGAGTTTTCAACACTTCAGTTGCCAGAGGAAATTCTGACTTTGTGTTGTCTGCCAATTCGTGGAGTGTTCGAATGGCTAGATATGGTGCACAGTTAACGCCAAATGTAACTGTTTTTAGTTTGAAGTCGCGTAAAGGACTGGTGGGGAATCTTCGAAACATAATACATTGAAAATCTTGGTCGTCCTTATGTACGACTATTTGCCGATACATTTTTTCAACGTCCCCATTGAATACGTATTTGAATATACGCCAATTTAAAATCAGAAGCATTAAATCAGGTTGCAGTGTGGGTCCCGTAAATAGGATATCATTTAGGGAATTCCCTGAACTAGTGGTTCTCGAGGCATTAAAAACAACTCTTACTTTTGTTGTTTTTTTGTCTGGCTTCACTACTGCGTGATGTGGCAGATAAAAGGAGTAGTATTTGCCGTTGACGATTTTCTCCCCTGGGGTTACTTCCTCCATGTGATCAAAATGGAGGTATTCTTCTAACACACCATCATACTCTGATTTGAGTTCACCTTCTTTAAGTAGGTTTCTTTCCATACTTAGAAACTGCTGTATTGCAGAGGTGCGAGAGTGACCTAAGGCGAGTGTGTTAGGAAATTGTTGCTTAAGTGGTAGTCGTACGACGTACCGACTGTTTTCTGATCTAGTAGTTGTGGCTTTGTAAAAATCCTCACAATACTGATCTTCAGGAGTTGTGACTGATATGGGGGGGAGTTCTTCTAACTCCCAAAATTTTCTCAATTGTGAATTGAGGTACTCCGCTTAGGACCCATCCGAAAATGGTATTTTGCGCCAGAAGTGTTTTGGTAATTTTCTCAATACCTTCGAGTATTATCTATGGTATGAGATCGCTGCCTAATAGGAGATCTATTTGAGCGGGTGTGTTGCAGTTTCTGCCTGCTAGCTTTAGGTGTGAAACCTTTTGCCAATGCTTGCTATTTATATGATAGCTTGGTAGCATGTTGGTTAATTGCGGTAAGACAATACCTTCTGCTTGTATGCGCTTATCCTCTTTGGGGTAAAGAGGGTAATGGGGCAGATTTTATTTGAGTTTTGGACAACTCTTCCGCCCATTCCCGTGATTTCAAAGTTGGCCAGTTTTGTTGGTAACTGTAGCCTGTTTTGTGCCCTAGACGCTATAAATGATCGTTGTGATCCTTGGTCTATTAAGGCTCTGAATTTAAACAGTTCTCCTCGGTGTTCGATGGAGACAACTGCTGTGGGTAATAGTACCCTACTGTGATTTTCGCTATGTAGCGTTTGGGTTTTCAACGCCTTTGAGCAGCATGATGCTTCTTGGCAGTTTTCAGAATTTGTTGTTGCAACTAATCCTGTTGCTCTTTTTACGGTTGCGCTGGAATAATTGGTTATATGTAACATAGAATGATGTCTTTTGTGGCAATAAGCGCAATTAAATTTGCTTTCGCCGTCTTTAAGCGTATGCGCATGTGACAGACAGTTTGTACATAATTTTTTCGTTCTTTCGAAATTGTTTCGATCGCTAACATTCCTTTTTTTGAATTTTTCGCATAATTTTAGTTTGTGACCTCCTCCACAAAGTTCGCATGACGTTTGCTTATATTGTTCGGATGTGAACGATTGATTTTTAAAAACGCTTCTATTTGAATTATTGTGGCTACTTGCTTGGGGTCTATTCAAGCTTCGATTGAGGTCGTTTTGAACGTTTTTCGTTCTGACTAGTTTTTTATCTACCCTTTCTGCAATTTCGTATTGGGTAGTTAAGAAATCTTTCATTTGCTGCCACGTTGGGCAGTCTCTTCTTGATGAGAGCGATTGCTCCCATAGAAGTTATGATTTTTCTGGTAATGCTGCGGTGCATATGTTTACCAGAATAGGGTCCCAGTTGTCTGTGGGAACATTTTGTGTCGATAGAACCGACATCCAATTTGAAACAGTGGATTCTAATTTTATGAATTCTTCACTTGTTTCTTTTTGAATTTTCGGCAAGTTCATGAGCATGGTTACTTGCTTGTCGACCAATATTCTTTTGTTTTCATATCTTGCTTTCAGAGCTTCCCAAGCCAAATTGAAATTGTCATCACTTAATGCGAACTGTTTTACTATGACGCCTGCTTGACCTTTTGTTTTGTATCGGAGATGATACAATTTTTGCGCTTGTGATAATTTTGGATGGTTTATGTACACGGCTGTAAACATGTCCCGGAAGGACGACCATTGTTCATAACCTCCATGAAATATTTCCGTATCACACGCTGGCACTTTGAGATGAATGCCTGTTGCCTCTTGGGCTTGCACTTGTGGTAACTCTACTCTACTGTGGGGAGTAGGTGCAATTGACTTTATAAGTTTTAATTGATCTGTTGATCATAATTTTGTGTCTTCATACTGGTCTAAGCAGTTTTCAAATTTGGCGTATGCAGAAGATTTAAAGCTTTCTGGTAGATCTGAATCGTCAGTATCTACAATGGTGTGTCATATGCAGCTTGGAGACGTGTCCAAAAATTTTCAAGCGTTTGGCTTTTTATTTCTAGCGCCGATTCAGAATTGTCTTGAATCGGCGAAGAAGCAAATCGAGTGCAGTATTTTATTAGACAGTCACTCTCAGAAATGAATTTAGAGTATAATATGTCTTTCCCCCTCTTTTGTTTTGTAGCACCTTGCTTAGAGCGTGTAGCTTCTGCAGGTGTACATGGACTCTTATCGTCAGAGATCATTTTGGGAATTTTCAAGAATTGAGATGTCTTAGATTCTTTTGAATCTATATTCATTTAGAAAATGTAAAATTGTAAAATATTTGTATATTTTTCTTTCAGTGTATACTGAGAACTTTATTAACCGAAAACTCTTTTATGTAAATAAGAGTTTTTTGTTTCCGATAAAATTAATAAAACCCGCGTTTATAGTTTTTATTACTCGCCGTTGTATTTAATTGCGATGTCGTTTTTTTTATTTTATTATTATTATTATAATAGTATCTATATATATATATATATTTGTTTTTTTATGTATTGCGAGTATTTATTATCTTCCGGATTTATTAGTATGCCCTCGTACGTATGTGACGGAATGGGTCAATACCTTTTGTATATATGTAAGTATGTATGTGTGCGTTTTTATCTGCTTGTACTTTCGCTTTAGTGTTATGTGCACTTCTCTTGTTCTTTTTCACGAAGAGAGGAATTTTATTAAAATTTGTTTGCCTGTTAGGACTTTGAATATACTCGTATGTATGTAATGTATATGGTTTAAGTATATAAACCTGTATTTCTTCAGAAGAAAAAATTGGTATAAAAAGTTTATTTTTGCGAAATATTGCAATACTTTTTTATAGTTTTGATTCTTATTTTTAATTGTTCAATTATATCCTCTTTGTGGGATATATGTATAGACGTTTGTACATACAGATAAGAGCAGGCCGCATATATATCATATGTATGTATGTCTGTTTTTTTTATTATTTTCGCGGCAGAATAAACAGAAGAAGAGAGAAACTGTAATGTGCAGGTATTTAACCTCTGCACTTAAATGTAAGTATATGTATGTACATATATAAATAATTTGACGTATGTGCTAATGTATGTATATTAAGAGTGATATATATGTACATATGTATATTTGTATGTTTATACTCTCTCTCTCTCTCTTAACCCTCTATAACGTATGGTAGGCTTCAGCCAACAAACCGTTTCACCTTCCTAAATTCTACCCGTAGTAATTTTTTTCGTCTTGTCAAGCAATGTAGAATATAGTATACACTCCATTCCTCTAATCAAGCATAAACAAAACAAACTAAGTGCCGTTACTTTTTTCCAATGAAGCTTTTTCTTCAGTGAAGTGAAATATTTCAAATAGTGAGCACGTGGTGAAGTACAGAAATTAATAAAAAATAGTTTTTGCGTTTATTTGTGCTTCTTTTTATGAAAAGCAAAAAGGTAAGTGTTCAAAGTTTACTATAAAACTTCTTTCTTTTCATATTTTCTAAGTAGTTTTGTATTAGGTGGTATTTAGGGATTATGTCTTCTAGGCTACATCATACAGAAATGGGAACTATTTTGTATGAACACTGCGAATATTTACATAAAATTATTCTTTTTAGGATGGCCAAGCGACTAAGGAGTCTGGCAAACAACGAGATCTCCCGTGCACTTGAGGATGATACTACAAGTGAAGATGGTCTCGACTTTGACGACGACAGTTTGGCTAACCCTGATTTCGACTCAGATTTTGGCGAGTTGAATGAAGGGTCTTTGGGAGATAGAATTGACATAGATGATTTGGTAGACTACTTGAGCGATGACAATCGTAATTTCTATCCTGAGGAAAAAGTAGAACCGATGATTAGTAGCTTAGACACTCCAAATACCTCAGGACCTTCTACGAAACGTCAAAAGTCTGAAAAGCTAACACTACTGTGGAAGAAAAATAATCTAGAGCTAAATGAGCAACAGCTGGCTTTCACTGGTAACGAGTCATTGCGTTCTGATATCTTGGATCTCGAGGCTCCTATAGACTATTTTTTGTATCTATTTCCACCTGAACTAATAAGGAAAATTTCTGAAGAGACAAACCTCTATTTCATACAGAAAGATGCGAACAATACTTTTGATGTATCCGAGATAGAAATACGACAATTTATAGGTGTCGTTTATCTCATATCACTAATTCAGCTACCTCGGGTGTCTAACCATTGGGGCTCCATCCTGGGTACAAACGTAATTCAAAACATTATGCCTTCTAGTAAATTTGAAAAGCTTGCTGCCTAAGTTTCATTTCAACGACAACTCAAAGTGTCTCCCAAGGAGCCATCCTGACGCCGATAGAATCTTCAAAATTCGTCCAGTCGTTGATGCCTTGAACAAGGCATACGCCAAAGTTCCGCTAGAAATACGTGTTTGTGTAGATGAGCAAATATGCTCTACAAAAGCGCGAAATACGCTAAAACGATATAACCCTAAGAAACCTCATAAGTGGGGATACAAATTATTTGTTTTGAGTGGTATTTCCGGTTTTGCTTATAAAACAGAGATAGAAACAGGTAAAGAGAATGTTGTCGGAGCCGACGAGCCAGACTTAGGAGCATCTTCAAACGTCGTAGTAAGATTATCGCGTATGATTCCATGACAACAAAACCACAGGATCTAGTTCGATAACTACTTTACATCTTTGCCTTTGTTGGAATATTTAGCAAAAGAAGGTATTCTTGCGTTAGGTACTATTAGAAGAAATATAATTCCTGACTGCAAACTGTCGACAGAGAAAGCCATAGTGAAGAAAGATCGAGGATATTCAGAAGAATATGTGTCTACTATTAACGGTGTCGATATATCAACAGTTGCTTGGAAGGATAACAAACTTGTTACATTGGCTTCCACGTTTGCTGGCCAAAATCCTATATCCGAAGTCCGAAGATACGACAAAGAGAACTCTAGGTATATAAGCATCTCACGGCCGAATGTTGTTGGTGAGTATAACCGACATATGGGCGGTGTGGATCTTATCGACAGCATTATGGGCATCTACAAGATACGACTGAGGAGTAAACGTTGGCAGATGCACCTGTTCTGTCACTACTTAGATCTAACTATGGCTAACTCATGGCTACTTCATAAGAGGGTCTGCAAATATAGAAATCCTACTGATAAGACCATCATTGCATCCGCAGATTTTCGTCTGGAAATTGCCGAAATTTTATGCAAAATGGGGACAAAACAAGGCTTGATAACCCGAAGATCAATAGAAGGTGAGCTTTTAGCGAAGAAACATAGGGGACCTGCACAACATGTGTGCACTGGCCTCAGTGGGCGGAAAAAAATATCCGATGCAAATTCCCGAAATGGGCCGGGTTCACTCACACGGTGTGTGAAAAGTGCGGGTTAGCTTTATGCTTTACCAAAAACAAAAATTGTTTCAAGAACTTTCATTTGTCCTGAAGGATTTTCAGAAGCGAGTGTGGGTGTGATTGTTGTCCAGTTCCTCCTTTTGGTTGGATGCCAGCTGTTTATTCCGCCTTTCCCTTACCTGCTTTTTGTTTTTTTTTTTTTTGATTCTTGTTAGAACTCGCGCCCGTATAAATTATTGTAAGTGTGTTTATTTTTTTAGTTAGTTTTAGTTATTTCAATTTAGTTCGCGCCCGTTTGGTTTTTTTTTGTTTTTTTTCTTTTATTAGGAGAGATATGTTTTTTCTATTTTGTGCTTTTGTGTAAGAAGCACTTTGCACTGCTGTCCCTGACACTTTCTTTTTTTGTATTACGTATACGTATGCATTTTAATTTTCTTTTACTTGCTTTTATGTTCTTAGATTACTTTTATTTTTTGTTGAAGTTTTTGATCACTTTATATTTTCACCACACTTGATTTTAAGTTTTGCGATTTAATTATTATTATTTTGTTTAAATTTTCGGTCACTTTCCCATATATATATTGTATATATGTTTTTTTTTTTTTTAAGTTTCCGTAGGGCCTTTCTTTTAGGCTCGAAGGACCATGTTTTGTTGTATGTGGCACCTTTTTCGCACTCACCGTATGATTTTTTACCCAAATTGTTATTAAAAGAATTCGTTTACACTTTACTTCAAGTGGTTATTAGTTTCGAAATTTATTATTTCACAAGGTATAAAATATATCTTTGAATTTAGCAGGCGGAAGGAACGTTAAAATTTATTTATGAAGATAAGTATAAAAAAACTTAATGTTAACGAGATGTTCGCGAAAAGAGGTAGCCAAAACCGGAATCGTGTCGATCGGGTCGATGTCTTAGCGCCAGAATGTTTTTTTTTTTTGATCAGTTGTCAGTCCTTTTGTACTTTTATTCGGCGAAAGTAGATGATGGTGTGTGATGTCATTGTGTGTGTGTTAGAGCGTGGTGAGCAGCGAAGAAAATGATGATGAGTGTGGGGAATGTGGCGTACCAATGTTGCATACCAGGATGTGTGGGATGGTGTTGACGGGCAGAAGTGGGAAGGCTGATACCCATTTAGCCAGACATTAAGAGAAAATCTAGCAAATATCATAACTAAGCACTAATTAAAATATTGGTCCTAAAATGAATGAATCTTGTGAAAACTTGTCCTAGCCCCCATATAACTAATAACAAAATGTTTAACATTCGTATGACTTTAGTCTTTGCATATTGGTAGTGTTATGTGAGGTAGGTACCTTAGTGAGAGTAGAGGTAGGTACCTCAGAGAGTATGTTTTTCTATACTACCCCTGGCTCGATATACTTAATAAGTACTTGTATAAGATATTCAAACTTTCGGTTGGCTTTATGCCTTCTAAATCGGTTAACATGTAAAATAGCTTAGTAAAATTAACTGAGCGATTTACTACAATTTAATGTCGAAAATATTTGGAAGTATATTATACTATCTACATGTAATGATTTTATTTACTCTAACAAGCCGGTTTTGATTCTTGCAAGTTGTAAAATTTTGGAATATTCTGTTACAGATAAGCTTATCTCTTCCCTACTTGTTATATTATGCTTTTAATTAGTAAATACCGATTTGTGTAACTATTTGTCATACAATAGTGAGCTTACGTTGTGCCAAGAATTAGCTTCTTTCATAGGAGGGCCGGCAGCGGTAGATTTGAACCTCAATGCTCATTTGTTTGCAACAATTATACCATGTATTTAGTATACATATTTTTGGCAAGATCTTGGTGTGCAACATGAAATCGCTCATTTTAAATGATTATTTTTGAAATGTTTTAAAACCAGAACTATTACGTTTAACAATTAGAAATCGAATTAGGAAAGTGTATATTCGATAGTTAGTTTCGCTCGTTTACAGGTGCCGCGATTCACGCCCTGAATATTTTACAAAAAGGACGTGGAGTAGTGGTTGGAAAAGAGATGCTTCACAATTTTGCTTCAAACTTAAACTTCTAGTCGGCCTTATACCGAATATAGCAGTCAGTAAGTAAGATATTTTAACAAAATAATGGTAACGTAAAATAAATGTATACTGTTTGAATATCAAAAAGGCCTTATTAACCATGACGGTTTCGCCGAATAATGAATTTTGTAGTTGGAACATTTTTAAAAGGTGAACGGTGCTACCATCCACTATCTGAAATAGCTATATAAACCCGACTTGCTCAGGACCAATATTTTCAAGTACTCCTCATACGGTATAGAAATGTCTAAAATTGGATGAAAATTCTGCTTACTGTCCATATAACGGTTAAGATGAAAACTACTAAATGTAAGATAACTTACTAAGGACCGTTTTATCAACGACAGGTTAGCAATCATCTGTCACTTAGGTTCAGGTTAAAAAAGATCTTTGCCAAGAGTCTTGGTTAAGGTAACCAGAACTTAACTGACGGATGGATGTTAACCAGATATAGAGAAAACGGCCTCTAATTACTATGTCAGAAGCAATAAGTTTCATACCTAACATAAGACAAAAGAGAGCATCGCCTATTCCTATATATCTTGTACCTTTGAATTCCATCAGATTCCTTCATTTTAAGGTAAATAATTCAACTTCCATTAAGGTGACAGGAACAAAACTTTTCAGATAAATCGCCTTGGAAAATATTCTCTTTCACGTCTAAAAATTATCAAAATGGATTCATTACTTTTACAAACCTCCATCTTCCTAATATATGTGGCTTTTGCCAATAATAAAAACAAAAACAATTCTGAACAAATCCTAGAACGGTGGCGAGCTACTAAACCCCAAATTAGTGCATACGCACTAAAACATAAAATGTAACAAAAATGTATAAAAAAGTAAAAAAAAAATCTAAACTTTTCAGAAATTTACAAAAATACATACTCCCAATGCGACACAGTGACGCACCTACACTTATAAAAGGCAAAAGTCGCTCTTATCGCACATATCCAAGCGCTCGTCATATGGGTGTCTATACGTAATTCTAGGCAAAATATTCGCCTAGGGGGCCCAGGATGTTTAAATGAGTTAAGCCTCCACCCACTCTACCCGGGAAAAACTGGCGCACCCTAGCTAGATACAACACCACCAATACACCACACCTGGGACACATAGGATTTCACCACAGCAGATGTCAACTATAAAAAGGATTGGATCATCGCTGTTATTAACTCATTCGCTTATACGTTCGAATAGAAACGTTGCAACAACTCGGTTCCTGCGCGCTGACCTCTTTCTCCAAATATTTAATATTTTCGCAACAACAACTCGACCACGATCGGCATCAATTCAAACGCCCGTGACGCCAAGTTGGAATTTGATTCTCGCCGCCCTACTCGTCGACATTTAATTATACCCAGAAGGAATCGTCGGAGACCCTATAAAGTATATACATAAACAAGAAAAAACGTTAACTTCGGCTGAACCGAAGCTAATACAAGCTTCACAGGTGCATTTCTTTTAGTAACTATATGTTCAGTTTGTATGGAAGCTATATGCTATAGTAATTCGATCTGAACAATTTTTTCGGAGATTACATTGTTGCCATAGAAAATAACATATACCAAATTTCGTGAATATATCTTGTCAAATGTGAAAGTTGTCCATACAAGAACTTGATTCCGATCGTTCAGTTTGTATAGCAGCTATATGCTATAGTGGTCCGATATCGGCCGTTCCGACAAATGAGCAGCTTCTTGAAGAGAAAATGATGTTTGCAAAATTTCAAAACGATATCTTAAAAACTGAAGGACTAGTTCGTATATATACAGACAGACGGACGGACAGACGGACATGGCTAAATCGACTCATACTGATCATTTATATATATACTTTATAGGGTCTCTGACGATTACTTCTGGGTGTTACAAACTTCGTGACAAACTTAATATACCCTGTTCAGGGTATAAGAACTGATAGCGATCTTTCCATTCTTTCACTGAGATTTGTTGTTTTTTGTATAAACAATTCGTTAAATAAAATTAATTTATTAGTTTATAATGACAAGATTTTAATCAAATATACGACACACAGACTTTTTGTAAATATATTTCGCTTATAATTTTAAATTGTCACAACCGTACACTTCGACTGTTTTTTTTTCGTTTGATTGTATACCTAATATATTCCTGATATTTATGATGTCCCGCGGGAACCAAAAAAGTAACGGTACAAACTTGGGTTAATCCATTTCTATTGTTCTTGACTAGCACTTATAATTCAATTGGTAGACCCGGAAAGTAGGTAAGCTAGGTAGGTGCATGGTCTCATTTTCCATTTTTTCAGGTAAAATTTTAATGAATTCTTATTTTATGTTGAAAGAATCTATTTTTTCTTCTATGAGATTTACCAATATTGTGAAATATAAACGAATATAACTTAAATCGTATTCTCCGCCATTAGATTCGGTGACAATTTTTAAAAAGCTCACATCGACGTGACAGCCAAAGTTAAAAAAAGGAGTTTTCTACTGCAGTTGCTTCTCGGAAGCATTTTGAAAACTAGTAGTGAATTTTTTTTTTTACTAAAAAATTTATTATAAGTATTAATTTTTTTATTACCTAAAAGTCACATGTTTTGCATTATTTGATACTATTTCTTCTGGTGCGCGGTTATACATAAGAATATCTATATAAAGTATACTTTCTTTAAGGATATACATATGTACATATATTTCAGTATATACATATGCTACTCAAATGTCGCCAAAACTAGTTTTATATAGATGTTGCATATTTTTGGTGAGCTGCTTAAACTTACTGTCGCCTTCCTACAGTGTCGCTCAAATATTCTACGTTTCAGTACCACTTAAAAAAGTTACAAACATATATTCATACATACATACAAGTGAAGCTAATAAAAGCGTATTAAACAAAGGCGTATTTTACATGACATAAAACATTTTATAATATATTCAAATATTATTCAAGTAATTAGACAAAATTATTTCTTAAAAAATATTTCTAGATTTATAAAGTCACTTGACGCAACATCATTGTTAATGTTTTCTTTTTTAACATTCCAAAAAATAATCCAAAGAGTGTGTCAAAAAAATGAAGTGTACAAAGTAAAAGTTCTTTACTATAACCAGCGAATAGTAAGTTTGAAAGAAAATTATCGACACTATCCTTAGTATTTTTTTAACTATCGAAAGTATCAAATGGTCAGACTATCGAAGGTCTTGCAACCCTGGCTACCATTGGAATGCTTGATATGTGGCCAAACCCACGCTTCTCTCAAAATAAAATTAGATTTTTCGGTGAATATTGATATGCGGCCAAAGCCACGCATTTTTTTTTTTAATAAGATAATATTTTTCGGTCAATGTTAGTCTCAGTTTATATCAAGAACTTTTTTTGATTTGCGAAGCATTATAAGGGCGTTTTGTTAGAATGTCCGGTCTCTTAATTAGAAAGGTGCCGCTGCCCAGCTGGTTGATCACCTCGTTAGAGTAAAGGCTGAAATCACTGCTGTCAAAGAAATGCGATGGACGGAACAAAGACTGTGGCGATTAGGACCTTGCGGCATTTACTACATTGGCCATATAAAGGAGTTGCCTCCGCCACGATGTAAAAGTCGGCACCTTAAAGTCAGGATGGCCTAAGAAAGTATCTTCGGCAAAATGGGCAATAAATTCCGGGAATTTGGAAGAGAAGCGAGACGCATTTGCAGAAAAAAAGAAAGAGATCGAAAGGTGTGAATATGAAGAGCTTGACAGGGTAATGCTCAATAAACTGAACGTTTCAAGTCCGGATCATACCCCTGAACATACTAAAATTATGCAAGGAACACTTCTCCAGTCTGGTGAAAGGCAGTGAAAAAAAGGAGACCCCACAATCTGCGCCAACTACCGTGGAATAAGCCACCCCAACATCGCATATAAGGTTCTATCAAGCGTACTGTGTGAAAGATAACAGCCGTTATGCTCCTAAATGAAAAATAACGTGAAAAGGGAATCGATTTTCGTTGATATTTTCGTCTATCTTGAAACCAGTATTAACACCAACAGCAATGTCAGCCTCGAAATCCAAAGTAGAATAGGTGCTACTTTGGTGAAGTAGGCAATTGAGAAGTAAAGTCCTCTCTCGACGAACAAAAACCAAACTATCTGAGAAAGCGGCTACGCTGGCTAAATCATGTCGTCCTAATGGACGAATTCCGACGCAGTACCCGCCGAGAGAAGTAGGGGAAGACCCCAGTCCGTTCAAAAGACATGTTGGAAAAGGACCTGGCTTCGTTTGGAATCTCCAAAGGAAAGGATGAATCAAAGAGGATCTTCACGCCGCGAATGGACACTCATATAGTGTAAGTTATACTTAATAGAAGAAAGAAAAAATATATATGTATATATACTTATTTTATTTCGAAACAAATAATTAAAAATAAAAAAAAAAACTTACTAATGAGTGTTAAAAAGTAAATAAATATTAATTAAAAATAAAGCTTAGAAATGGCGAACCAAAACCACCCAGGTTAGGAAATATAAACCTTCCAGATTCCAATCCCAATGCAGATCCCACACCTGCTTTAAAACCGAACTAAAATTTAGCAAATATGATAAGAAATGTTGTCGCTCAGAGAAGGACGCCACATAATACAGAATTTTATTAGGACTGACACAAAACAAATACCGGTAGGAGACCAAACCATTGATGAAATAAACATAAATAATTTATCAGAAATTGACAAAATCCCGGACGTAGTAAAATCTCTAAAGAAATTTTCATGCAAACCATCTGAGTTTAGTTTGTGGAAAAAAGTCTCGAAAGGATATTGCAAATTTACGAGCACACTAAAGGTACCCCTAAATATTTTGAAATCTTAATGCGATTTCAATGTGTTTGACGACACATTGTGCTAAGAAAAAATATTGAAGAACTCTAGAATACCAAATGACTGGCCTAATTCAGAGTCGACAGTCAATCCAAGATTTCTATCAAAAAAATTTACTCTCACTTATCCTTAATATTAAACAAATAGGTTGCATAGATGTTAGCCAGGAGTCCAGATTACTTACCGAATCCTACAGAATAAGAGCCGTTGACACATACATAAGAAGACTCAATAGTGATCTGCCACGATTGTTAGGTATGAAGGAACCAAGTGACCTTCAAGGGACACTCCACTTATGCCTTAAGTTCGAAAACCAAGAATTCAGAAGCAACCATGCCAACAATCAAAATGCTTTTAACGACAAGCTCTTCTGACGGGCAATTGCTATTCGAACTTTTTCATGGTCGGACAATGGAATGTCTGCTCCAGCGTCATTAATTGGGAAATCGGTCTTCTCCAGGCGTTATGCTTTTATTGCCATTTAGCAGGTTGGAGAAGTGTTCCCTCTATAATTTTAGAATGCTCTGGTCGTGCAACTTTCTGTTAGTCGCCGCATCTTTTTGTAGAATTTTCGAGCATTACCTCTGTCGGCCAGCTTGTTAGCTCTTCATACTCACGCATTTCGGCCTCTCTCTTTCAATGGTTTCGTTTGCAGCTGTACGTTAAGAGCTTGAAATGCCGTCCCACAGTTCCCTTATACCGAGTTTTTGATGAGTGGTCTCAGTGAGAAGGAGTGCAATCCGAGTAGCAAATCATTCGGCTGTCTGTTGTGATTGCAGCTTCTCGAAGTCGAACCTTCCTTGTGTTTTTTGACATGCGTTTTTTGCTGCACAGAGACGTGTGCGTTTGTTTGCTGCAACAAGATAGTGGTCCGAGTAGATGTTAGGACCTCGGTGCCTACGCACGTCTAGAACACTGGAAATGTGTCTTCCGTCTATCACAACATGATCAATCTGGGTTGTGGATTTTCGATCCGGAGACAGCCAGGTAGCTTGATTTATTTTCTTGTGCTGGAATCTAGTACTACAGATAACCATATTTCGGACCCCGGCGAAGTCGATCAGCCTCAACCCATTTGGGGATGTTTCCTCGTGGAGGCTGAATATACCGACTGTTGTGCCAAAAATACCTTCTTTGCCCACCCTGCCGTTAAAGTCGCCAAGTGGCAGGGGCAGTTCTCACAGGTTCGCTCCAAGCACTCATAGAAGACATCTTTGGCTACATCGTCTTTATTTTCCATCGGGGCGTGGGCGCAAATCAGCGATATGTTGAAGAACTTCACTTTGATGAGGATTGTGGCTGGACTTTCATTCACCGGAGTGAATGACAATACTCGGCGACGGAGTTTCTCTCCCACCAAGAACCCCACACCAAACCTGCGCTACTTTATATGGTCACTGTAGTAAATGCCACATGGACCTACTCTCCTCAGTACTTGTCCCGTCCATCGCATTTCTTGGACGGCGGTGATGTCGTCCTTTACTCCTATGAGGACCTCAACCGGACATTCCAGGTGCTTGCCCTTAAATCGTTATCCTTATTTCGTTTGCTGTAGTCGTCATCAAAAGATGGTTTTCTCTTCCGAGGCTGTTTGTTCCTTTTCATTGGTTCGTTTTTTTTACGTGGGTCCCAAACCGAGCGCACAACCCTGTGGAGGGGATGTTTCGCCTTCTTTTTAGCTCACTTTCATACGGATGTTTTCTGCCTACCCAGAAGATACTTGGTCAAAGACCGGAAGTCGTGAGCTGCTTGAGCCATATGTAAAAGAATCGTACCTAGTCACTCCCAAGCGAATGGCAGTCAGAGAACTTTCCTCACTTGCGTGAACTTCTACACATGATTCCATCCTTCCGTATTGCAATAACAGCATTATTACTTTCGCCAGTTCGCTTACATAAAATTTTATATATAAGATTGAGTTAAGCATAATATTGGTCTTAGTTGTCCTTATGAATTGGATAGTACTTTGAGAGTACCAAATAAATAGATTATACTTAAAATAGTTGTAGTTTTGTTACAGTTTAAATCTATAAGTCATTCAGAACGAGTTTATTTGAGTGTTTAGTGCAATCCTAAACATTTTTGGTGCCTTTTGTGAGGTCGTTTGTACTACTGTGATCAAATTGAAAGGTTCGTTTTTAATTTATAGATAGTTCGCGTGTTTCTCGAATGGGTAAAATTTCTTTCTGTAAGTTGGTAGTCCCTTAGTGATGTATAGTATGTGCTAAATTTCACGTCAACATTTTCATTACTATTTGAGATACGCGTCGTTTTGTGAGGCTCTAAAAGTGAGGTCTTCGATTTTTACTATGTCTGAATTTATTGAACAAAGAAGTGCGATAATGCACCATTTCACCCCATTTTCAACTAATATCGTGCCGCCTGATTTACCTTCGTGTAACTTCTGGCTATTCAGCAAATTTACATGACCACTCCGAGAACACCGTTTTGACTCAATTGGGGATATAATAGATGAATCAAAGAAGGCTCTGATGGCCATCACGACGGTGCATTTTTCGAAGCGCTATGATGACTGGGAAATTTGTCGGCATAAGTGTATTGCAGCGGGAGGGGATTACTTTGAAGAAGATGAAATGGACAAAATTCACCTTTCATTTTGATCACAGTAGTATGAATATCGTTTAAATTGCTGGTAATATGTCAGCATTAAATTTGCGTAAATCAGAGCGCACAACTATTTTGCGCATCTTGACGCAAGTTCAAGCAGAGAACTACTATCCAGACCGTGTCGAAAGTGAACAGCTCTTGGGTAGTGCCCGAAAACATTTCTCTCGTTTTATGGACAACCATGTTGCGCTCTTCCCTAGTGCACGAGATGGCAGAGCATGATGATTTGCTCGCTGCAACGGAGAAGATTTTCAACAACATTTGCGTCAAATTAAAACGTAAAATGTAAGCGATTAGCGAGATCGCCAACCAGGAATGCAGTCATGCACTAGACATGCGAGCTATGTATGACTGCCCTAATAGCTGTAAGTTGAAACCAACCATGCCACAGAGGCATGGATCAGAAGCTGAACGTGATGGAATGTCACGAGCCAACATTTTTTAATCTATACAATATAGGTATAGAATAATATGTAGCTTAATAAAACAGTCGTTAAAGGGAGATCATAGAGAGTAGTCATTCTTTTCAATAACATCCACGTTGAATAGCATAATTTGCTCCCAGCATCTACAAACATAACTGGCGCAGTCAGAGCGAACCCATAACAAAAACAATAACAACCAGAACAAGAACATTATCTCGACAATTGTTAACAGAAGTTAAAACAATAATTAAATTAAACAACAAAAACTGCAGTTATACAAAAAACAAAAACAAAAAAAAAATAAATAAATATACATATATATGTATATATATAATAATAACAATTTAGTAACAAAACTCAATAGTGAATGAATATCAATTGTTTTACACCGTCCGAAAGCTAAACATCACCATAAATATCAACACCAGCAGCAGCTATAACAAAAACAACAGCCACAAGAAGTATTGTAAGAATAAATTAAATATTAATATTTTAAGAAAACAGAAGTTCTCGTCGGAAAGAAAGATAAAACAATTTAAATAAAATGGCTCATAATAATAGAAATTTAAAAAATTGTGTAGTAGCAATTACACAATTGTTAGAATTAAATGCAATAGGATTCTGAGGGATTATCTAAAGCAGGAAAAAGAAGTTTTTAGAGTAGTGTACGATTTAAAAATAAGTGGGAAAGCAAAAAATTATTTGCATCTTGCCCCACCAGCTAGTTGGGAAGATTGCAAAATAAAACTAAAACAATATTTTAAGCCTAGAAAAGATCAAATGACCATAAATAGGGAAATAAATACATCACGAGTACGTAGCATTAGTGAGTTAAGCAAAAGAATTAATGAAATAATTGATGCTACGAATATAACTGAATTTGGAATTCTGGAATGTTTATTCAACGTATTAAACAAATCACATCAGGGACTTGTTCTTATGCAATAAGGCACTCAATTTCGTTGACTCAGTTATCAGGAATTATATCTAGTTTCACAGGACTAGACGAAGGTAATTTAAATCCTTCATTTAAAAAATCCAATAATTTAGATGTTAATGGTTCCAAAGAAAAAATCAGAAAAATGGATCGGGTCAACATAATAGCAGACTACAAAATACAAATAATTTTTCTAGACAGTACTGTAGGAATTGGACTAACAATAGCAGTGGACATTATAGGTCTAGGAATTGGAAGTAGATACTATGAGTCAGGTTGAGAAACCGGTAGAAACAAACCTTAATGATTTATGAGTTAGAAAGTCAGGGAATAATCCAAAAAAGTAGGTCACCTATTTTAATTGTACCAAAGAAAACGGAGGGTTCAAATATTCAAAAATACAGATTAGTGGTTGACTATAGGAGACTTAACCAACTGACTGTCGATGATAAATAACCTCTGCCAAATATTGATGGGGTTTTGGATAAATTGGGCAAAGCGCCATTGATTTAGCGAAAGGTTATCATTAATAGCAGAAAGGGACATCGAAAAGACAGCTTTCGTTACTCCGGCAGGACTGGCTTAAAAACTGCCCTAGCCACGTTCCAAAGAATGAAGAACGAGATTCTAAGAGAATTCATAAACAAAATTTGTGTTGCCTATCTGGATGATATTTTGGACTTTTCCATGTCTTTGGAAGAGATTATTCTATCACTTGAAAAAATTTTCGCGGTTTTAGCGAATCACAATTTAAAATTCAAGAAAGCAAATGTAGCCATCTAAAAAAAGAAACGAAAGTTTTAGGACATACATTAACAAAAGATGGAATTAAACCTAATACAGAAAAAATTATGGCAATAAAAGAGTTAGAGCTTCCGAAAACAGAGAGACAGCTGAAAGGTTTTTTGGAAGATACAGGGTATAATAGGAAATTTATTAAAGACTATTCGAAAGTAGCCTATCCAATGATAAAGTACTTAAAAAAAGGTTACAAAATAAGTCCAAGAGATCCTCAGTACATAGCTAGTTTTGAAAATTTTAAAACATTAATTTCATCACATCCCATTTTTAAATTCCCTGAATATGATAAGGAGTTTACTATTACAACGGATGCAAGTGATTACGCAATGCGCGCAGTGCTTTTTCAACAAGGTCAGCCAGTGTGCTACATTAGCAGAACATTAAATAACCATGAACAGAAATATGCTACAACAGTTAAGAATTTCTAGCCATTATATATTCAATAACCTATTTCAGGCCGTACATAATGGCACAAAATTTAAAATTATAACTGATCATAGCCCGATAGTATTTAAATATTAAATATAAAGGTATCATCAAAGGCGGCTATTGAAACTGTAAGAGTTCAATTATGAAATGGAATATCAGAAAGGGAAAAATAATGTAGTAGCAGATTTTTTAAGCCGGATTAAAAACTCTCCAAAAATCGACGAAAGCAATCATAAAGAATCCAATATAGAAATGTGAGATACAATACATTCCGCAGAAGAGGAACTGTTAAAACATTTCTTCATAAATGAAGAAATTGTCAACAAGTATAAGACCAAAATTATAATAACATATAGTCCCCAAACTGAAGTTCAAATAATACATGGAACGAAAGTAATAGAGATTAACTATTGACACAGAGAACGTATTGAAAAATATATTCCGAAGATATATTGACAGGGGCAAAATGGGTATTTTTTCCGAAATGGAGGAGGCCGATTATTACAAAATTCAACTATTATTTATAAGCATATTTTCTTGCAATAGCAAACTGCAATTCCTAAAATGTACAAAACGGGCAACAGAAATTATACAAGAAGAAGACTTGCATAAACAAATTTCACTTTACCATAGTAATGAGTCAATGCATAGCGATAAACGAGACTTACATTACACTTAAGGATAAAATATACTATCCAAAATTAAGGGGACATGTACAACTAATTATAGGTAATTGCGAAAAATGCAAGCAAATTAAATATGATAGGAAACCGTCATTTTAAAAAGCGGTCATTTGTCACAGTAATTGATAAACTAACAAAATTTTCAGCAGCATACAATATAACTGATAGAAATTGGAGAACAAGGAAGTCCATCATAATTGAACAATTCACGAAATTTGGGAAACCAAAGAAGATCATCTTGGACAACGAATTCAGGGCAGAACAGTTGATTCAGTTCTTAAATACAGAAGGAGTCGAAGTACACTTAACAAAACCAAACTCCCTTACAGGTAGTGCAGACATTGAGAGGCTGCACTCAACCTTGTTGGAAAAACTAACAAGAATTGAGGATCCAAGCCTCTCAACAGAAATGAGGATACAGTTAGTTATAGGTAACTATAATGATCGCTATCACTCAACCATATAATGTACAGTGTACACTAGGGTGTGTCATTTTGAGGCAACTTTTTTTTCTCAACTGAAAAACAGGCTGAAAACTTTCGAAATGTGTAAAAAAAAAGTCACTCAAAAGATGAGCTCTTAATATTAATATTAAGAGGTGCCTCTTTCCAATTTTCTGTTTTCCATATAAATTACATGGAAAAAAGATCATTTTTTTTGTGGTGGTTATTGTGAGGAGGTTATTATATGTGCACGCGATGGCTGCCAGTAGGGGTGGTAAACTCGATTCCGATTCTACTCGAAAATCGAATTTTCTCGTAAAATAATCGATTTTTCGGAATCGATCTTCAGCAGTCGAAGGCGATTAAGAATCGATTCTTGACATTCGAAAAATCAATTATTTTACGAGTAAATTCGATTTTCCAGTAGAATCGGAATCGAGTTTACCATCCCTACTGGCAGCCATCGCGTGCACATATAATAACCTCTGCACAATAACCACCACAAAAAAAAGACTTTTTTTCCATGTATTTTATATGGAAAACAGAAAATTTGAAAGAAGCACCTCTTAATATTAATATTAAGAGCTCATCTTTTGAGTGACTTTTTGTTTACACATTTCGATAGTTTTGAGCCTGTTTTTCAGTTGAAAAAAAAGGTTGCCTCAAAATGGCACACCCTAGTGTACACCCAATAATGCAAGAAATAGTATTGATCCGACCATTTTAAAAAACACAATAGACCAGAAGAAACAACTCGTAATACTCAGGAGAAATAGGTACAGAGAGGGCTATGAAGAACTTGGATCGACGGATAAAAAATTATAAATGAGTAAGACACAAGAAATCACCCTCTTGCAAAACATTCATGGAGCAAACATAAAAAGGCAACTTAAATTAGATAGAATAGGTATGGAAGAGGAAGATGATAGGTTAAGCACAATAGTACATAATGGCGATGTGTTTGAAAGTGTTAATCCACGAGTCAACATATTTTCAGACCATGTGGATAATAATGTTTCTGATGACCACCATGAAATTGGCTACAGCAATCCTATAAGTGTCACGGATAGTTAAAGAAACAGGATACATCATGATCCAACTCGACGAAGTAGAGAGCGTTGACGAAGTAAATGCAGTACTACATATTATACATCCGAAAGAGCTAGCAAGTTTGGTGGAGGAAATGGAAGAAAACATAAAACAAGCAGACCTAAGTAAAAAGGCACTTTTTTAACGAAATTAAAGTAATTAAAGTAAAATTGGATCGATTAATCCCAAGGAAGAGGGAAGAAAGAAGAGAGGTTTAATTAATTTAGGAGGGACAATGTATAAATGGTTATTCGGGGTAAAGGACGAGGAGGACCGACAATATATAATTAGTAATTTAGAGGTAACAGAGGGAAATTAGCACAATGCAATAACAAATATCAATAAGCAGATTATCATAAATGAGCATTTTAACGATTCAATTAATTTAATGAAAACAATAGCAAAAAATGACAGGAGTAAAATTTTAAAAGAATTAAATCAGATACAAAAGGAGGATAGACAGCTAGCGAAATTGGTTCTTTACTATGATCAAATGAATAACTTAAGACATGTTGAAGGAAAGATACATGAAATTCAAAGTAATATAGCCGCCGCTAAAAACAATTTAATACATCCGGGGATGTTAACAAAAGAGGAAGTAGATAGTTTCGACATAGATTTTTATAAGCTGAAACTAGCCAAAGTAGGAGTAGTAGCTTTCAAAAATGAAGCACTTGTGTTCGCTATTCAAATACCAAAAACATATTTTTCTACAGATTTAAAGTTCATTACACCTATGCCAAAGAGGAATAATTTAGAAATTGATCAAATAGATGAAGAAATAATTACGTTAGAATCTAAACATTATCAATACAAAGCTAATACATTGTTAAGAAAATTAAAATTAAGTGAAAATTGTATTTTTAATGATAATTGCGTATTTAAATATAATAATAAAACTTATATGCAAGAGTTGTCTGATGATAAACGAAAATTTACACTTTATATAATAAATTTTAGTAATTGGGAAATCGAAATAAAAAATAAATCGTATGAAAATATTAAAAAAGAATTTTTTGACATATACATACATATATCCTGTACCAGCATTGAATCAAACATATGAAGTGAAAGTTGCTGGAGAGAACGAAGCAATTTAATTGCAACCCTGCGAAGAATCCATAGCACTGTAGCTTAAGTTAAGCTGTCATACAATATCTGTAACTAAACTCACTCACTTCCGTTAAACTGATTGAAATAAACGCATGTAAAACAACAGGTTATGGGCCCAGCCCATAGATTTTTAAATTAAAGTTATATTTTATGGCGAGCTCAACTGTGAGGATACGTGGAAGTTGCACATGCGTGCAATTCTTGTGAAAGCTGACTTATGGAGCTACGCATCTGGAGCTATACCTTGTCCAAACGACAATAACGCAGCGAAGTGGATACATTACGATCAGAAGGCCTGTGCGGATATAATGCTTTCAATTACACCAGCAGAATTGGGTCTGATAACTGAATGCGTAACTTCACACGAAATGTGGAAAAAGTTAGAGTCTACGTTCCAGTCAAAGGGTCCTGCGCGAAAAGCCACCCTACTGAAACGTATTGCACTCGCATGAAGGAGGGCGATAACGTTCGCGAACATTTAAACGAATTTTTCCATGCTGTCAACAAATTGAAGGAAATAAATGTTACTGTTGGGGATGATTTATTAACTATATTGCTTCTTTATAGTTTACCAGAATCGTTTGAGACGTTCCGATGTGCGCTGGAAACTCGAGATGAACTCCTCAAGCCGGATATTTTAAGAGTTAAAATACTGGAAGAAGAGCAATCAAGGCAAGCAAAAGGAGCAGCAGCAGAGCATAACGTGTTAGTTGCTCAACGAAGAACAAACATCAGACACACAAATGATGTATCACAACAAAACAACGCTAAAAATCACAACAAAAAGTCAACAAAAGAAAAGCAAGATAAACGAACTTGCTACAAGTGCGGCGAAGTTGGTCACATATCGCCAAATTGTCCATCAAAACAAAAGGTAAAAAACTACAACACAGCTACAGGAACGAAAAAGGAGAACTTCGAAAAATCCATGTTATTCGAATCAGCATGTACAATAACAAACGCCGGCGAATATTGGTGCTTAGACAGCGGCTGTTCATCACATATGAGTGCGAAAAAGAGCGAATTCAATAACTTTAGAGAGATTAGCAAGACTCTCAGCTTAGCAAACAACAACACGGCTAAAATCACGGGTATAGGTAACGTTAAAGTTATTATCAACGAAATTAATAGCGAAGAGCGAATTCATTTCGAAAATGTATTGTATGTTAAAGATTTAAGAACGAATTTACTCTCCGTTTCGAAAATTACGAATAAGGGGTATGAAGTAATTTTTCGGCGAAATGAAGCTGTCATTTCAAAGAATGGGGAAACTATTCTGACAGCGATAAGAATCGGTGATTTGTACTATGTTAAAGGTTTTGAACAATCTGCGAGGTTTTCGCAAATGAAGCCAAATAGCATAAATACATGGCACGTACGAATGGGCCATCTAAACGAAAATGATTTAAAACGCGCAATTGGTATGGTACACGGTATAAATTTTCATACAAATGAAAAACTGCAAACTTGCGAAATCTGTTTAAGCGAAAAGCAAACACGAGAAAGATTTTCAAAGCAGAGGGACCAACGTACAACCCAGTTACTAGAAATTGTACACAGCGACGTTTGCGGTCCAATGAAGGTTTGCTCACATTCAGGTGCAAAGTATCGGGTGATTTTTTAAGAGCTTGATAACTTTTTTTAAAAAAAAAACGCATAAAATTTGCAAAATCTCATCGGTTCTTTATTTGAAACGTTAGATTGGTTCATGACATTTACTTTTTAAAGATAATTTCATTTAAATGTTGACCGCGGCTGCGTCTTGGTGGTCCATTCGGAAAGTCCAATTTTGGGCAACTTTTTCGAGCATTTCGGCCGGAATCAGCCCGAATTTCTTCGGAAATGTTGTCTTCCAAAGCTGGAATAGTTGCTGGCTTATTTCTGTAGACTTTAGACTTGACGTAGCCCCACAAAAATAGTCTAAAGGCGTTAAATCGCATGATCTTGGTGGCCAACTTACGGGTCCATTTCTTGAGATGAATTGTTCTCGAAGTTTTCCCTCAAAATGGCCATAGAATCGCGAGCTGTGTGGCATGTAGCGCCATCTTGTTGAAACCACATGTCAACCAAGTTCAGTTCTTCCATTTTTGGCAACAAAAAGTTTGTTAGCATCTTGGTTGACATGTGGTTTCAACAAGATGGCGCTACATGCCACACAGCTCGCGATTCTATGGCCATTTTGAGAAGCTTCGGAGAACAATTCATCTCAAGAAATGGACCCGTAAGTTCATGCGATTGCCTTTGGACTTTATTTTTTGTGGGGCTACGTCAAGTCTAAAGTCTACAGAAATAAGCCAGCAACTATTCCAGCTTTGGAAGACAACATTTCCGAAGAAATTCGGGCTATTCCGGCCGAAATGCTCGAAAAAGTTGCCCAAAATTGGACTTTCCGAATGGACCACCTAAGACGTAGCCGCGGTCAACATTTAAATGAAATTATCTTCAAAAAGTAAATGTCATGAACCAATCTAACGTTTCAAATAAAGAACCGATGAGATTTTGCAAATTTTATGCGTTTTTTTTTTAAAAAAAAGTTATCAAGCTCTTAAAAAATCACCCGATACTTCGTGACATTCACTGACGATTTTTCGAGATATTCCGAGGTTTATTTCATGAAAAATAAGTCAGAAGTTTTAGAAAAATTTAAAATATTTAAGAATATGGCGGAAACGTATACAGGGAAGAAAGTTAAAACACTACAGACAGACAATGGGTTGGAGTATATGAGTAGCGAATTTCAAAACTATTTAAATGAATATGGAATTAAGCGGCGTTTGACCGCTCCTTATACACCAGAGCAAAATGGCATAGCTGAAAGAAAAAATAGAACTCTTTTAGAAATGTCTAGATGCATGTTAACACAAGCAAGATTAAAAACGATATTTTGGGCAGAGGCTGTAAACACAGCGAACTATATTCGAAATAGGTGTCCTACAAAAGTCCTAGAAGATGAAGTGCCTATCAAGATGTGGTCAGGTAAAACTCCCACGGTCATTCACTTCAGACCATTTGATTTAAAATGTTACGTTTTAATAAAAGATAAGTCCAATGGCAAATTTGATTCCAGGTCTGAAGAATGTATACTAGTAGGTTATTCGAATGAAGCTAAAGCTTATCGATTGTGGTCTCCTCAAAAGAAGAGGGTTGTAGTCAGTCGAGATGTGAAATTTTTGAGACCAAAAAACATTTGGTAGAAATGACAATAAATACTCTGAAGACGGATCTGTGGAGATAGATTTCGATATACGAAAAGACGAAAGTATAGTTGAATCTGAGGGTCTTCAAGCGAAAATGAAAATGAAAACATAAATACTGAATCAATCGTTCCGAAAAGGGGCAAAGGTAGACCAAAGTTAATTCGAAGTGGAACCCGTGGACGGCCCAAGAAGTCATTTCATGAAGTCTCAACTAAGAGAACTGATAATGAATCTGAATCTAGTGTAGATTTTGAAGAATGTGAATATGCAAATATTTATTTATTTATTTATTTATTTATAAAACGTGAAACAATAATACAATTACTTTTCCACGAAAAAAGGAGCACTGGCTGCCAGGACCTTCGGCTCGCTGATGTAAATATAAAATGTATAGTTATTGCTTAATTAAGTCTTAGGTGTAAAAGTTAATAAAATGTTCTGTAGCTAATAGAAAAGTATTAAGAACAAAATAAATAATAAGTAATGGGAAGTTTATAAACATAATCATATTTGTGGTTTTAATCCTGTTTGTACTAAGAATGCTGATATTTTTGTTACGTTTTCGGAGGAACTCGTTTGTAACAGAGCAGACGGTATTTGGTCGTCGAAGATATTTTTTCTAATTGCTGCGAAATGTGGGCAGTCGTCGAGTAAATGATAGGCTGTTAAAGCTAACGACGGGCAGTGTTGGCAAACTGGTGGACTAGAACGATTTAGAAGGTGCGCATGTGTGGCAATTGTGTGTCCTAGGCGTAATCGGATAAATGCTTTGATGTCGTTGCACCGGCAGCTGGCGGGATAGCTTGGTTTTATCCTGTTCGGGTTATTCGCAGTATATTGGTGCTGGATAGATCTCCAAGTCTCCATACGTGAGCTATATTGGAGCTGCGATATACACTTATACAAGTCTTTTTCATAATATAGTCAAAAGTTATTAGTGGTTCTTTTGCTGCGAGTTTAGCCCGTTCGTCTGCCAGATTGTTTCCTTTTATGCCTGCATGTCCTGGAACCCACATTAGTTTCACGCGATTGTTATTCTCGATTAATTTGCTCCGAATACAGGAAATTAAGTAGGACTTGTTGTTTGTATTTATTACCGCGTGTATGGTTGACTTGCTATCAGTGCAGATAACTGCTTTAAAACTAGATTTTACGACGAAGATGATTGCGTTGAAGATAGCGACAGCTTCAGCTGTGAAAACCGAGGCGTAGCTGGGAAGTATTCCTGCTGTAATTGTTCTTCCCTCGGAGTCAACGACGGCGAATGTTGTGCTAATGTCGGTTTTGAACCATCTGTGAAAACGAATTTCCAGTCTGGGAGCAGTGGAGTTGTATATTCCGCGAAAAGGCGTTGAAATACTGTGGGGAGGTACTACTTTTTCCGTATTTCTCCAAGTTTAGCATGAAACATGATTTGTTTATCATCCAAGGCGGAGAAGATACTTTTGGCGGAGAGAAGGAATGTGATATCAAGCTCTCTGGCGTATTCGATGCAGAGGAATATTGACGACTTACGACTTGTAGACTTTTTCCGTTGCAGCTCGGATAACACTGTTTTGTAAAGAATATTATTGTAACAAAGAAACAGCTTCGGTATGAGTTTTTAGGTTAAGTGTAAATCTTTCTTCGATTGTGGGTAGCCCGCTTCCACAAGTATGAATGTGTTAGGCGATGTCGGAAAAGCGCGAAGACTTCTGCGCACAGCCATGTGGTATGGGAATACAGTAACTTGATGACACTTTTCGCGCAGTTGCCATAGATGGGTAGGCCATAGTCTATCTTCGATAATATAAGAGCTCTGGTTACATTTATTAGTGTTGACGAGTTAATTAAGCAGTGTTTGGATGATAGATATTTAATAATGTTAAGCCTAGCAGCCAGCTGCTTTCTTAAATATAAACAATGTTCTTTGAAAGTTAATTTTTTATCAAAAATTAAACCTAGAAACTTAAGTTTATTAGCGCTTACAACTGGAATATTGTTATAAACTAATGTAAAGTAATTACATTTGTGTTTGCAGCAAACATGGAAATTCTTACATTTGTTTAAAGATACGTTGGCTCCAGATGATTCGGACCATATACTTAAATCAGCTAATATATTAGTAAAATCTTGTTTAACAAGGTTTAGGTCATAGTTTAGAGACCAATAATAAATCATCAGCATAGCATATGTAAAAAATATTTTTATACTTATCAATTATGTGACAAACTTCATTGAATGCAGCGGTAAACAAAATGACAGAATGGCAGGGAACCTTGGGAATACCATTATGTAAGAGAAATAATCCGAAAAGGTGTTATTTACTTTGGAAACAAATCTGCGGTTAGTGAGAAAAGACTGGATAATTTTAAGGATTTTACCACCAAGGTTCCATTTTACCAACTGACGTAAAACTACATGAGCTCCCACGCGGTCAAAGGCTTTCTCGAAGTCTATACTTAGCACGGAAAGGTGGTTTCTATTGGAAAGAGCAGTAGAAGCATAGCTTTCGAAGAGGAGCAAGGCATCAATGGTGCCATGCCCCTCTTTAAAAAGCCACTTGCTGCGGACTAATGGAGTTATTGTTTATGGCATACCACGAAATACGATGAGCTATAATTTTTTCGAAAAGTTTACCTAAACAGCTAAGCAGTGAAATGGGTCTGAAACCTGATGCTTCTGTTGCAGGACTACTTGACTTAGGAATGGGGATAATAATAGCGTTTTTCAGGTTTGGGGGTAAATACCTTTATTTAGAATGTTGTTGTATAACTTATTAATCTGGCCATCAAACATGAAGGTAGATGTTGCAACATGGGGTACGATATTCTGTCGGCACCCGGGTTTTGCCTGAGAAAGAGGATAGTGTAGACTCTAGTTCAATATGTTCTATATTGCAATCTGTGATGTTAGACAAAGTATAAGGGAAGTACTGAGATATTTGTTTTTGTCTGAAATGAAAGTGGCATGAAAGTTTGAGTCCTGCAGTATTCTGACCAGTATGCTGCAGAAGTAGTTAGATAGCTGTTTTGCGTTGGCGATAGGCCCATTAACATTACTTATGGAGATCAACTGGGATTGCGGGTATATTCCAGATAATTTTTAATATCGGACCATGCTTTTTCGGGTTTGTTTTATGGTTGATAGATTCCGAGAAATTATTTAAGCTGTCCCTTTTAGATTGTTTTGCTTTCCTACGAAACATCGCGTTAGCCTTTTATACATAATTAAATTTTGGTTTGATCTTGTCCGTCTATATTCCGACCAATAAAAGCGCTTTACATTTCTTAATTGTGATAGCTCAGGAGACCAGTACAGCACAGTTTTAGTAAAGATTTTATTACTGGATTGTGGAATGGAAAGGTGAGCAGAAGTCCGAATAATTTTTGTAATTGTGGCAACTTCTTTGTTGATATTGTCCGAATAGGGGTATTTTCGCAAAGGTCGCTGGCAGTATGTTGAGACTTTTCCCAGTTCGCTATATCTGTTAGGAACTTTGGAATGGGTTGGGCCTTAAAGACTGACGGAGTGCGTAAAATAGTAAGAATAGGGAAGTGATCGCTGCCGTGGAGGTGGGGAAGGGTATTGCTAGTTAGTTTAGGGGCGATGTTGGAGGAACATAATGTAAGATCAACAGAGGTAAAAGTTTTGTGTGTGGAAAAGTGAGTCGGTTTGTTGTCGTTAAGTAAAGTGAGGTTTTCTGAAAATATCATATCTTCTATGATAGCACCTCGATTGTTGCAAAGGTTGATCCCCAAAGTGGACTCCAGGCGTTAAAGTCCCCAACTATAACGAATGAAGTAGAAACTGATCATAAAATGTTTCTAAGTTCGCTGCATGTGAAGTTTTGTAGAGGTGGTATATAGAGGGCCACGATAGTAAATTTGAAAGATAGTGAAATTTCTATTGCAATTGTGGCAATATTTGAAGTAATGGAAACTTGTCTATGGGGTATCGATCTTTTTATCAAAACTGCAATGCCTTGCTTGTTAGTTTTGTTTTGAGGCAAGTTGTAAAAATAGCTTTGGTACTGATGGGGTGAAGCTGCTGACTTATCAGCAGCAATATTAGTCTCTTGGAGACAGACAACGTTTGGCGAATGTTCTTTCAACAGAAGTTCTAGTTGCGTGTAATTGTTGAGGTAACCGTGCATATTCCACTGTAGGATCTTAAACATTGAGAGCGGGAGAGAGATTGTCACAAAATTAATATGCTATGATAACAAATATGTATGTATGTTAATAATTGCATTCGTCTATAGACATAAATTGCTCTTTCGAGTTGTTTTCATTATGTTGAGGTATAGTTTGGTTTAAAGAGAGATTGACAATTGAGGTGTCAGCTGTCTCTTTCATGGAAGCGTCTGCTTCTGTTTTGTTTTGGTAAGCGTTAGCTTGCGAAATGATGTTTGCAGTGTAGATTCGAGATTGAAGGGAGTGTGTAATAGAGTTTGCGGAAGAGGTGTAAAAGCGGAAACTAAGGCATTCTTAGGTTGTTGATTGTTGTTGTTCTGTGGTGAGTGGTTAGGTAAAGAAGAAATTATTTGAGGTGGGTTAACAGAAGAAATTTCAGATGAAGTAGTAATCGGCGATTTGTTTAATGAGATGGGTGGAGAGATTAGAGATTTGGAGCTTTGAGTAGGGTTGTTATTTGATTTTTGTGCTTCTTTAGCTGCCTCGGCGAAAGAGGAGTTAAGCATCGATGGTGTTTGTGCTTTGTAAAGCTTAAGTGCTTCGCGCATGGAACATTTGTTTTGACATTTTATTTTAAGTATTTCTTTCGTTTGCATGTATTTCGGGCACGTGTTGGCAGATGACGGGTGGTTACCAGAGCAGTTTGCACAGAGCGTGCGAGAGCATGGGGGAGGATGGGTGGGAAGATTGCATGACATACATACGGGCGCATTTTTGCAGTGTTTGGCGGTATGACCAAGCCGTTGACAAGTTTTGCACCGCATTGGGTTAGGTAGTAGGGTTTCTTTTTAGCGCTACGCAAAGAAACGTCAACTTTATCTGGTAGCTCGAACAGATCAAAAGTAAGTAGCACAACTCCAGTGAATTGTGAAACTCTTTCCGCAGTTTTCGAAAATTTGTACGCTCCGACTACGCCTTGGTTACTCATATTTTCAATTATTTCTTTTTCGCTGACATTGTTTAGGCAGGGTGCACATATTGTACCTTTTACGCTATTAAGATTGTCATGATATTTTACAACAATTTCGCACACACCATGTAGCTTTTTAGTTGAAATGAACCTTTGGGCAATTTGGTTGTTTTTCACAAGCAGTAGCAGATTGCCAGCACGTAATTCCGAAATCGAAATAATTTCTTTACTAATAGCTTCTAATGCTTTATGTACGGCGAAACAAGAATAATTAGAGATAGGTTTCGTTGAGTCGGAAGCACTAATAATAATAAATTTAGGGTTTTCTTTCCTAGACTGAGGCAAGTCAGGAAAATTAAGGGGCGTGTATGAGGGTTTCTTTCTTTTTGGATGGGATTCCGAGGCAAGCAAAGCGAACCTGTTATTCCCGAGGTTGGGTGGCCCGGGGGCCATGATTATTATGTCTACACACTCGATTCACTTGTTTAGAAAACACTTGTAGGAAAAACGATATGCGGTATAATAATAAAACAGAAATTTACCAAGCGAACACGTGCACGTAAGACGGATGTGTACTGTGCGAAATACGCAAAAGATAAGCCGAAACACGTCTACACAGAGCGAGCTTTAGTCGATGACTGATATGCAAATATATCACTAGTAAATGATCCAACTACTTTTCAAGAAGCTATAAACAGTGAAGAATGTAATATGTGGCTGCGTGCCGTTGAAAACGAATATATGGCTCATATTTCAAACAAAACATGGGACATAGTAGATCGACCCGTAGGACGAAAAGTTATTGGGAATCGTTTTGTGTTTCGTACAAAAGAAGGTAATGTTAAAAAAGCACGCCTGGTATCAAAAGGGTGCTCGCAACGTCCAGGGGAGGATTCCAATATCACTTATTCCCCAGTTACGAGATTGACATCGATCAGAATGATGGCTGCAATTGCAACCCAAAAGAATCTTCAAATACATCAAATGGATGTTATGACCGCTTATTTGAACGGTGACCTAGATGAAGCAGTATATATGGAAATACCTGAATACTTGGATGTAATCCTTAAAAAGGTAGCAGCAGGATATCCGACAAACATAAACAAGGCTAAAGCTGAAGAAATACGACGTACAGCAAAAAATTGGCGGAAGTCAATATCGAAAAGCAAAGACCCGGGATGTAGACTACACAAATCTTTATATGGGCTAGGACAGTCTGGTTTTCAATGGTATCAAAAATTAACCAATAAACTAAGACAAATAGGATTTAATGCATCTAAGTGCGATCCATGTTTATTTATATTGAAACAAAAATCAAAGATAATGTTAATTACAGTGTATGTAGAGGATTTACTAGTTGCTACGAATGATCATGAGTAGTTAAAAGAAGTCAAGAAATCTCTTTCGGAAAGTTTTGAAATGAAAGATTTAGGACCAGTTAAAATATGTCTGGGTATTGAATTTAAACAAGATTTGAAGAATCATACATTATTCTTAAATCAACGAGATTACGCTATTAATATTTTAAAACGTTTTAAAATGGAAGACTGTAAACCAGTCAAGACACCCCTCGAATGCAATTGCAAACTTGAAAAACCAGTTAAGTCAGACAACAAAGAAATACAAAATATTCCATATCAAAGTTAAATTGGCGCTCTATTGTATATGGCTGTAACAACACGACCTGATTTAGCATTCGCAGTTAATTTTCTAAGCCAATTCAATTCTAATTATAGTTTCGAGCATTGGAAAGCGGCCAAAAGAGTATTGAGATATTTAAAAGGAACTTTAAATTATGGCTTACTTTATGAAGAATTGTATGCAGTCGTCGATGCTGATTGGCGTGGTAATTTAACCGATAGACGTTCATATTCCGGTTACGCTTTTATATTGGCTGGAGCCGCAATATCCTGGGAAGCCCGTAAGCAGAAGACAGTATCACTTTCAAGTACCGAATCCGAATACATGGCTTTGAGTGAAGCTACAAAAGAGGCTATGTACTTACGAGAAATGGTGAATGAGATCGGGCTTATGCACGAAAGTATAACTATTTACAACGACAACCAAAGTGCACAGAAGTTAGTCCAGAACGTAGCATTTCATTCACGTACTAAGCACATAGATGTACGTCATCACTTCATACGCGAGAAGCATGAAAGCGGTGATATCAACTTGAATTATATGCCAACAGAAGATATGCCAGCTGATGTCCTTACCAAAGGATTGCCTATGGAAAAACACTACAAATGCATCGAAAATATGGGCATGACGAATAAATGTTCATAAATTATAATGCAATCAAAATACTTCGAGGGGAGGTGTTGGAGAGAACGAAGCAATTTAATTGCAACCCTGCGAAGAATCCATAGCACTGTAACTTAAGTTAAGCTGTCATACAATATCTGTAACTAAACTCACTCACTTCCGTTAAACTGATTGAAATAAACGCATGTAAAACAACAAAAGTAAATTTAAAAAAAATGGTATTAAATCATATCGAAAATTTAAATGAAATCAAAGAACTAAAATATCATAAGAAGATTTTATACGGAGTAAATACTATTTTAATAGTCATTATAATAATAGCAGTTATAGGGCTAATCATAGGGGTCAAAAGAAATAATGTAAAAGTTAAAATTTTAAATGCAATGATTCAGGAGAATCCTAAAAGCAACGAAGGGGGAGTTATGTATGGCTGCCCTAATAGCTGTAAGTTGAAACCAATCATGCCACAGAGGCATGGATCAGAAGCTGAACGTGACGGAATGTCACGAGTCAGCATTTTTTATTGTATACAATATAGGTATAGAATAATATGCAGCTTAAGGAGACTTAAGTTTGATTTTAATAAAACAGTCGTTAAAAAGAGATCATAGAGTGTAGTCATTCTTTTCAATAACATCCACGTTGAATAGCATAATTTGCTCCCAACATCTACAAACATAACTTGCGTTTGGATCCCGTTTCAATTCCAAGCTTTGACGGACAGCCGTTCAATTGTTATGTTTGAGGCGCTTGTAAATTACAGAAGTGACTAGCAGCCCACCTATAAAAAAAATTGCGACAATATGTGAAGGCGGAAAATGTCCATTAGTCGGTGGCTTGTACACAGGTGGGTATGAAGTCTGGGCTGAGCTGACGTTACAATATGTGTTACGAGTTGCCCATCTTGTAATGAGCTTCATTACATTACGAAATGTCAAAAGTTTCGTAACCTTCAACTGCTGGGAAGCAGGCATCATTGGGTTTCATTTGCCTCAAGGTCAGCCATCGTAATCGCGACTGTCCATCTGGTTTATGTCTCAACTATCAACAGAAACACAACATAATTCATTGTGGAAGGCACGAGCAGAAGAGCGTTGAAGGTACTTTAAGGTGGGAGTATGCAGTCTCATGTGGACGAGAAGTTCCAGATCAGTTATCATTGATTCAATTACATCAGGACCAGCCATCATTTAAACGATCTTCCTTTGGCTGAGCCGGCAGTCGGTACACCAGGTCCCGTAGAACTAATGATCGGCGCAGATATTTGGCCTGCCTTCGTATTGTACGACGTTGTTGTCGGTTTTTATAATGAACCATGTGCATTACACACCCGTCTGGGATGGGAAGTGCTTAGTCCAGTAGCATCAAATGAGTTTTGGGAAATGGAAGAACCACTTGATACAGATACCATTTAGAGCTAATGCTCCTTCACTTAGAAATTCACATTCGGCAGCACTTCGGCAATTTCTGAAACTAAAGCGGACATTGGCAAACGACTATGTATGAGGAAATACATTAATTTGGGACATATGGAAGCAATCGGTGCTCCTCCAGTTGACATGGAAAGCTGGTGGATTCCAGTCATCGAAAATGGCAACAGATCCTTTGGAGGGAGTGCCCTAATGAACTTTTGCGTACCTATCAACTTAAGACATTGACGTACGGTAAGGCCAGCAGTCCTTCTAATGCTATTAGGTCATTGAGACGTGCGTACGATAATTGGAAAGTGCTCGCTGACGTCAACTGGGCAGCCGCAGCACAAGACAGCATCCTTCATAGCTTTTATGTTGATGATTATTGAGAAAGTGTCCACACGATAGAACTGGTCATCAACCGTATACAGGACGTTGTTGTCATTCTTCAACAAGGCAAATTTGAGTTAGATAAATGGAACTCCAATTGCATCTGGGCCCTGGAAGGAATCAGGGGCTCTAAGGCGTCAGCATCGGAGATAAATTTTAGCGATTCCAACACAACTGTTGCGTCAAGCGACACCCTATAAACATAAATACTATTTTTAAATATAACACTAAACTAATGTATATGAATTAATTTTATACTAAATATTTGAATTAAAATGTTAAAGTTTATTTTATATAAAGTACTCACCCTAATAATACTGTTTTATATACTCACCATACTATAATGTACCGAAATGAATTCTACTTACCCCTTTTATATAAATACATACTTACGCGTCCCGTTAGTTTAAGCCGTTAGGTTAAGGTTTAGGCTAAGTCATAAAATTCCTGAAATAAAGAATTCTATTGTGTAAGAAGAACATTCGCTAGCGGTCGTTATTTCATTTTTCGGTGTACAGGCAATTTTATTTTTCACGCATTCCCAGTTAACTTGTCTCAAAAAAGCTTGAGGTTTTTCATGGCGCCCGAGTAGGGACAATAGTGCGTGATAAAAGTTTAACAAAAAAGTTTAAAGTTTAATAAATAACAATTTACTATTTCGTTTTTAATTAACCTTCTTTATCTTACTGAAGTGGATATTAAGCCATAACGGCAGTGCATTTGGAAGAATTCCACCTTCTTATGTTTAGGTATAAAGTCGATAATCTTGTATATACACATTAAGCAAGCGATATTGAGTTTCTTCAAATCATTTCCTTCACTTATTTAAGTTAATTAACCTACTTCATCTTACTGAAGTGGATATAAAGCCATAACGGCAGTGCATTTGGAAGAATTCCACCTTCTTATGTTTAGGTATAAAGTCGATAATCTTGTATATACACATTAAGCAAGCGATATTGAGTTTCTTCAAATCATTTCCTTCACTTATTTAAGTTAATTAACCTACTTCATCTTACTGAAGTGGATATAAAGCCATAACGGCAGTGCATTTGGAAGAATTCCACCTTCTTATGTTTAGGTATAAAGTCGATATTCTTGTATATACACATTTAGCAATCGATATTGAGTTTCTTCAAATCATTTCCTTCACTTATTTAAGTTAATTAACCTACTTCATCTTACTGAAGTGGATATAAAGCCATAACGGCAGTGCATTTGGAAGAATTCCACCTTCTTATATTTAGCTATAAAGTCGATATTCTTGTATATACACATTAAGCAATCGATATTGAGTTTCTTCAAATCATTTTCTTCACTTATTTAAGTTAATTAACCTACTTAATCTTACTGAAGTGGATATAAAGCTAAAACGGCAGTGCATATGGAAGAATTCCACCTTCTTATATTTAGGTATAATATCGAGTTTCTTCAAATCATTTCCTTCACTTATTTAAGTTAATTAACCTACTTCATCTTACTGTTTCGCGATTGTCGGTTGTCGTCGGCTAAGTAAAGTGGAAAACATCAAAAAAAAAAATATACAAACGTACATAACTTCCAAAAAAAAGTGAACAAAACGTGTTAAGTTTACACAAAATTTTTGTTACAAATTATTGCTGTGAAAGTGAAAAGATTCACAGAGTGTTTAAAAAGCAACATATATACATAAGTGCATATACAAATGTATGTATGTACGTACATGTACATAAGCAGTGATAGTGGGTAAAATAATATACAGCACATAAACGTTCAAAATTTAAAAATTAAAAAGAAAGAAATACATACATAAGTGAAGTGGAGTGCGGAAAATTCAATTCGGCAAATACATAGATTCGTACATACATACATACATATATCATTACTTACCGGTACATCAAAGCAAATATATGCACATATAAGTATATATGAATGTATACCTAATTGCGAAAAGAAATTTTCGAAATAAGTGCGGTAAAGAAACCACGTACATATGTACAAATATACATACATACATATACGTACGTCAAGTTCAAAACGGGTGGTGAGTACAGTGGAGTGCAAAAATAAAGGCACATAAGTATTTCAATTTGTATTTTGGCAAAAGTGGTGAAATTTACATTCACGTAAAAGTTCTGTAAAAAGTCAAAATTAAAAAAAAAAAAAAATTATTACTGTTTTAGATTACAAGCCCAAAAAAAATAATAATAAAACGTTTTTTTAGTGCCGTTAACTTAAAGTACCGATTGAAAGTGAAGTGCCGGTATAGAAGTATTTATTAAACACCCGTTAAAAAATTCGACAAAATCTGCCGTAGCGTACAAACCAAAATCACCGTCCCGTTTCGATACATGGTGAAGTGCCGGTATAAAAGTATTTATTGAACACCCGTTAAAAAAAAAAAAAAATTGTTTGCCGTTTTCTACAAAGTACTGTACTACATCGTACTGTTTCTACCTCTGCTACTAAAAGCATCGATTGCCGCTGACAACATCGCTGCTGCTAACAACAACGCTTCAGCTAATAACATCGCTGTAATTAAGAATAGTTTTTAATTATTCTTTAAAAATATATTTTCCTTCGATTCCTCGAAGGTTCCTTTATTTAAATGTTTAATATTAGTCTACACAAAATATTATAACTTATTATGTCTGAATTTCTATTCAAACTGAGGACAAGAGTTGTATGCGCGTCAAAGTGTAAACACAATGGCTACGACAGACTGCAAACTACATCTGTCAAATATTAAAATACACACGGTCTTATCTGCATTGTTATTTTGAAAGCTGCACGACTACACGACTGCAGGCCGACAGTTGTCGTTCTCGCTAACTACAATATCCTCCTATTTTTGCCAACGACAGTACGACGACAGTAGAGTTGACAGTAGAATGGAAGATAGAAAGAGGAGGTAGAGTGGTGATGCCACTAATATGTAAAATGTAAAATTATTCACAGCTCTAACCAACTTGATGCTATTTTACAAATAAAAGCATAAAATAGCTATATTATAGCTCTATTATAACATTTGTAATAACAAGTGATAATTTAAAGCAAAAATATTTACCTATTTACTTATTTTTTGCATAAAAAATTTCACTTTGAACAAAATATTAAAATTTCATTGAAGTGAAAGGTATTAGTATGGCCACAACGAAATTGTGTACATGCAAAATGGACAACTGCGTTGTTTTGTGTACATGCCGGCCATTGTGTTGTTGTTGCTTCTCAAAATGTACATGTAGTAAGATGAACAACGACGTTTTCAGTTCACTGTCGTGCCGCTGCAGTCTGTCGTAGCCATTGTGTTTACACTTTCACTCTTTTATAGCAGTGCAGTCAACTCGTGTCATCTTCCTATTGGCTAATTCCGGTGGCGGAGCATCTTGGATAATGCCATGCTTTTTGTTGTTGGTCACGTGGTGGCTGTACATTCTTGTAAGATAATGCCCCATGTGTCTGTATGTTGATCACGTTGTATATGCGTGATGTGGGATTGGCTTGTTGTTGTTGGTCACGTGGTGGCTGTAAATTCTTGTAAGATAATGCCCCATGTGTCTGTATGTTGATCACGTTGTATATGCTTGATGTGGCATTGGCTTGTTGTTGGTCACGTGGTGGCTGTACTCTTCTAAGATGATGTCTCTCCATGTGTTTGTGTTTTGATCACGTTGCACATGCTACATGTGGTATTGGCTTGCTATTGTTGTATATATGTGTATTGGTAGGTAATATAGTCATACGTGTATGGCTGGGTGTTAACTCCCTCCTCCTTTGGTGAAAAGATCTCCTGATCTTTTTATACGCTAGTTGTGGCATCCTTTTTGATGAGATGTTCCATACCTTGTTGTTTTAATATTTCTTCGTATTGTTTCTGCTGTCTTTCTTGTAGTTTGAGTGTTTTACATTTCATAATTGCATAATACAATTTAAAACTAACATATAATAGAATACATAGTGTGATTATTACAATAATAGTTATACAAATATTTCGTATAGGATGCTCTTCATACGGGATTAAAAATTTGTGTAATTTTTGTATGTTACTGAATTGATATTTCGTATTTGTGGACATAATTTCTAATATTTTTATATTTTCTTGTCCGTGCGCTAAAATATACTTTTTTATTTCTTCATCTAAATTATGATATTTATTATTATTAATTTCAATTGCTTTATCAAATTGAAATAAATAAGTTCTTTCATATGTTTTGTTGTTAACATTATTTTTTCCATTTATTAATATATTTCCCTCGCTAATTTCTTTTATTTCCTTATTATTTTCTTCTATAACATTACATTGTGATTGCAAATTTAGTAATATAGGTATTGTACAGTTATCTGGTTTTTCTTCTTTGCATATGTATTTCGACAAAATATTTTTACATTTATTAATTCGTTTCATTCCATTAGCACATTTGGCAATTTTTGAGTCTAATTCTATCTTTCCGTGTTCATATGATATTGGGGTAATTTCGTAAGTTTCACATTTTTCTTTGATTATAGGATATTCATATTCAACAATAAAGGTATCTCCAATTCTACATACATGAATATCTGAGTATTCCATTAAATTTATTACGGGTATATCTGATCCTTCGGTTTTAATTATTTTTTCGATATCCTCTAAATTTATTGATGCAGTGTAGAACTTTTTATTCTTTGCAAAGTTTATAGTTAACGTTAAATCTCCTAATTCTATATGAATTTCTTCTAACATTGTATGTTGATTAATAGTTTTGTAATCGAAGGCTTCCAACAGTTTCTCAAAGTGAGTATTAATCAATCTTTGTTTATCATTGTTTTCTATTATGTCAATTATTTTTTCTTTAATTTCAATAACATCATAATGGTCTGGTACTCCGGTAACAAAGCTAAGTATTGAGCCTAAAAAATTTATACTCCTAGGTTTTCTTCTGATTAACAACTGATTTTTTAATACATCTATTCTATTATTATAGCCGTTTCTTTAGCTAAACCTTTGTTTCCTTGAACCGAATCGCATAATGCATCGTAATGTTTTAATGTTTCTGTTAAATTTACCATATGAAATAAATAGTCTGATTTGTCGTAAGTGTACGTAGGATGTGTTTCTGTTAATAAATATTTTTTGTCCTTTACGTTAGTTATTTGTATCGCGAGTGCTTCCTTTAACAGGAGCGTCATTATGATTATTCGGTACATTTCTAATATTATCTTTATGTATGACTTTATTTTTTGTTGTGATCACTGTATTTTCTTTATTTTCTTTCACAATATGTTTTATATACCTTTTGTTATATTTTTGCCTCGACTTGTTTTTTCGAAAATTGTTTGTCCTGGTGTATATTCCTTTAATATCCTTTCGCTGTTGACTGTCTTCGATGTTTTCCTTCACAGTTTCATCTGTATTCTTGTTAAACAATAAGTCTATTGGTTTCCTTTTGGTCACTGAATGTATTGTTTCGTTATATTCTTTTATTGCAGGATATATTTGTTCCTCTGTTGTTGTTTTTTTATCTTCAGCTAAAGTTCTCGCAAGTTCTAGAATTGTGGAGTGCAAACGTTCAACTTGTGCGTTCGATGTCGAATGATTGTTCGCAGTCGTTGTATGCTTAATATGTAGTTCGTTAAGCATCGCTGTTGTGCCTATACCTACGAATATACTTTCGTTATCTGTTATTACTTCGGTGCAGTTCGGGAATACTTAGCATAGTGCCTCTTCAAATATTTCGTGGAAATGCCGTTTACTGTCGAGCTTGCGAAAGTATGCGTATTTCGTATGTCTGTCTATGCATGATAGGAAGTTGCTGCTGTTAATATAAAATATGTCTGCTTGTATAGATGTTCCGGGTGTATTTGGTGTTGGTGTTTTGCCTAATACTTGCTTGACTGGATTTCTCTCGTATTTATTTTGAGTACAGTTGGTGCAATTTCTTGTTACTTTCTCCGTATCTTTTTTTAGTGTTGGCCAATAGCATGTTTCTAGTATTTCTTTGTAGTTGTTTAATGCGTTTCTATGCGCTCTTTTATGTGTGAATTCTAGTATATTCTCTATGTCGATTATTTCGGTTATGTCTTTTAGCTTAATTTGCGTGAATACTTTGAAATATGTAGAAAATATATTTGTTATCTTCTCTTTCAGCTTATGCCATATTTCCAAGTCTGTATGAAAAGCTGTTACAATTTTTGGTTTCATTACTTGCTTCAGCGTTTCTATTAAGTATTCTTCGGTATTAAATTTTACTTGAAACCGTTCGTGTCGTGGGAATATAGTTGATGCAGTTTTTTTCATTCGTTTCTGACGGTATTAATTCAATTTGTGTACGGAAAAAATTTAAGGGTATTGCAATCATTTTAATGCATCTGAGTGCTGAAGACTCTGCGGAGTGGATTGATGTGTCTGACATCGTATTTACTTGTCTAGATAGTGCGTCTGCGACCACGTTCTCGTGTCCAGGTTTGTATTTTAATTTAGCACCATATTCCTCTATTAGGTTTTTCCATCTTTTGAGTTTAGTGTTCGGATTTTTTTCTGATATCGAAAATATAAGTGACTGGTGATCTGTGTAAATGGTTAAGTCTGCTATACCGTATAAATAGTTCCTCAATTTTTGTAATGCCCAAATTATGGCTAACATCTCCTTTTCGTTAGTGGAGTAATTTTGCTCAGTTGTCGTTAGTGTTCTAGATATAAAAGATATTGGGTTTTTTCCCTGGCTCAGTACTGCTCCTATTGCATAGTTACTGGCATCTGTAGTTAAATCAAATCCTTTCTCAAAGTCAGGTTGATAAAGTTCTATTTTTTCCTTTAATTTATTTTTTATTTCTTCAATTGCTCCTAGTGCTTCTTTGTCTAAGTTAATTTTCACTTTTGTGCTTTTATTTTTCGATATACTACCGTTTTCTCCCTTTAAGTAAATCGTTAATGGCTTGCATATATGTGCGAAGTTCTTCACGAATTTCCTGTAGTAGGAGGCTAATCCTAAAAATGACCTTAATTCTTTTAGTGTCTCCGGTGTTTTAAACCTATCTATAGCGTCTATTTTCCCTGGGTCTACTGTAATCCTTCCGTTATTTATTATGTGTCCCAGAAATTCGGTTTTAGTTTGGAAAAAATTTGATTTTTCCTCCGAGATTTTCATATTGGCTGCATGTAGCGTATGCACAATATTTGTGATGTCTTTAATATGTTGCTCTGGGTCAGCAGAGTAAATTAGAACATCGTCGATATAGACATATGCACATTTTCCAATAAATGGTCTCAGAATATCGTCCACACATCTCTGAAATATAGCTGGAGCGTTCTTTAGGCCGAATGGTAGGCGAAGGAACTCATATTTTGCTCCATTGACTGAAAATGCAGTCTTTTCCCTATCTTCTGGTTTGATCATAATTTGATGAAAGCCAGATTCTAAATCTAAAGTTGTAAAGTATCTTGCTTTACCTAAGTTTTGTAATGTCATAGTTATATCTGGAATAGCGTATCTGTCCGCTATGGTTTGTTTATTTAATTTTTGAAAATCTATAACCATACGTTTTTTTGGTTTTCCTTCTTCATCTATGCCCTTTTTTGATACCGTCCATATCGGTGAGTTATATGGGCTTTTACTTTCTTTAATTATTTCGTTTTTTTAAAAGTTTCTGTATTTCCTTTTCGACAAACTCCTGATCTGCATATGAATATGGGTATTGTCGCACCCAAACAGGTTCTTTGGATTCAGTCCTAATCTCTGCTTGTATTGTGGTGGTGAATGGTAACAGTTCATTATTGTAGTTATTCTCCATTAACTCCTTGATTTCTTTCTTATATTTTTTATCTCCTATAGAGTAATTTATTTGTTCCCTACCTACTTCAGTAGTTTTTTCAAATGTTACTGAGTAATCGAATAAATCTATTTTTGCTTTCATTTTTCTTAACGCGTCCTCTCCTAGTATTATATCAAACTCTTTTAGTTCTTCTGCTCCAAAAAAATCTAAATCAAATTCTACTAGATTGATTTCTCTCTTATGAGTAACTGTTGAACTCCCGTGTAGTGTGTTAAACTTAACAGGTTTATTTAATTTTATTCTTTCTGCAAATGGGTAATTTTTACTCACATAGCTACTAGTTGCACCTGAATCTATCAGTATATGCACGAATCTTCCATTAGGTGCAGTGCGTCTTAACGTTGGAAGACCGTGGTATCTTATAAAAAAAGTTTTTGTCTATTATTATTTCTATAACTTACACTAGGCGATTCATTGTAAAGTGGCTCCTGGTCGTCTTCTTGGGTGTCTCCCACTTGGTTAAGGCGTTGTGTTCTCTGTCGCGCTTGAATTGGTTGCCGAATCTTTGGATGACTTGTCTAAACGGATTCTGTGTTTGTCTTGCTTCCTGATGAGTGTTCATTGGCGGTTGTGGATTGTATGGTTGTCGTCTAAATCTTGTTGAAGAGGGGTCAACCTCCATTGGTTCCGTTGTTTCTTGTTGCATTTGAGGTTGTTGGTGATAAAAAATTCTCCTGGAATTGCTGCTGTGTTTGCCACTGTTGATGGCTTCGCTGTTGTACCCTCGGTACGTGTTCCAGTTGGTGATAATGCGAATCATGCTGCATCGTTCTAGCTATCCCATGTGCTTCCATCAGATTGGTGCATGATCTTGAGTATAATGCATTCTTTGTTACTGAACTCCTCAATCCTGCGATAAATGTTCTCACTGCCTTTAATTGTATTTCCTTGGATAGAGCGCTGATCAGATTTTCATTCTTGTGTGTCATCTCTATTTTGGAGAATACTACGTTCAGCGCTTGGTTTAACTGATCGTAGTATATACATATGTAGAGGCTTTCCTGCCTGTCTTATCCTCATCATGTCTTCTTCCAGGACATAGAGTGGGCGTTGATCGGCGTATGAGTCATCTAAGCGGTCTATGATTTCCTCGAAGTTTAATTTTGTGTTATTATTGATGAGAATTTGTGCGGCTCTTCCTGTAATCTTTCCCATGAGCATGATTAAGGCTCCCGTGTATATATTCTGTCCCCTGAATGGTTTCACGTTTCCCATTAGAGTTGTGGCCAGCTTTCTCCAGTTTCTATACTCATGGTAGTCTCCGCTGAAATTGTTTATTGCTGACTTGAAGAGTCCTAAATCAACTTATTTTGGGTCTGAATATGTGCAGACTTCGTCCTGTGCTTCTTCCACTGGTGCAGCGGTTATTTGAGCTTCGGCGAATCTTCTCTGCAAGTCCATAACCATGGCTTGAAGTGCCTGGATTTCCGCTTGTGCCTGTGCCATTTTTAGAAAATTTCTTTTGTTGGACCACTTATGATACACTTGAATTTTATTTTGAATTCGTCGTTATTTAAGTCGAGAAGGATTTTATTCACTGAATCCGTTTGTTGACCGGTCCCTGCTCGGGCGCCAATTAAGAATAGCTTTTAATTATTCTTTAAAAATATATTTTCCTTAGATTCCTCGAAGGTTCCTTTATTTAAATGTTTAATATTAGTCTACACAAAATATTATATCTTATTATGTCTGAATTTCTATTCAAACTGAGGACAAGAGTTGTAAGCGCGTTACTCTTTTATAGCAGTGCAGTCAACTCGTGTCGTCTTCCTATTGGCATGCTTTTTGTTGTTGGTCACGTGGTGGCTGTACATTCTTGTAAGATAATGCCCCATGTGTATGTATGTTGATCACGTTGTATATGCGTGATGTGGCATTGGCTTGTTGTTGTTGGTCACGTGGTGGCTGTAAATTCTTGTAAGATAATGCCCCATGTGTCTGTATGTTGATCACGTTGTATATGCTTGATGTGGCATTGGCTTGTTGTTGGTCACGTGGTGGCTGTACTCTTGTAAGATGATGTCTCTCCATGTGTTTGTGTTTTGATCACGTTGCACATGTGTCATGTGGTATTGGCTTGCTATTGTTGTATATATGTGTATTGGTAGGTAATATGAGTCTTTCGTGTATGGCTGGGTGTTAACTCTGTCGCTAACAACATCCCTGCCGCTAAGAACAACGCTGTCGCTAACAACATCGCTGGCGCTAACAACAACGCTTCAGCTAATAACATCGCTGCCGGTAGCGACATTGCTGCTGCTGACACCATCGCTGCTGCCAACGACATCTCTGCTGCTTCAACACCTACTTCCTTCGTGGGAATGAGCTGCCGTTGCCTACTCTGCACCAGGGAAGTGAACTCAGGCAAAACGCCTACGCAGTCACAACAGGTAACGAGTGCGAATCATTGAAAGTGGTGCAAACAAAGAAAATAAATCGCAACAAATAAATCACTGGCAACATTGATCTCATAAAACTACTAAGTGAACCTTCAGAAAAAAACGTGATGATTGTATATAAATTCTTAAAAACCAACGATTTGTTAAAATATATTTAAGCAAATTACATCTTTACTAACCCTTTGCAATTAGAATTTTTCACCTAGTTATAATTACAAGACGGCTGAAGGCCTCGTAGCCAGTGCTGCGTTTATGTATATATATAATAAAACTCTTTTTGTTATATGAATTATTATAAATAAATAAATAAATATGTAAATAAATCACAATAATTGACATTTGCACCCTTTCAGTGTTTGACTCTCTCTTTTTACACTTTTATATGCTTATATACATTATACATATATAATAGTTGGACACGTATATACATACGTACACATATATTGACGTGAAAGAAAAAGGGATAGAGGGATTCGTGATAGCGTCTATGATCGCATCACTTGAACATTAAGGTGCGATTTTTTTTAATAATTGGCAAAAAGCAAACGTGTATATACTTACGTTATATACATGCAAGTTAATACCACCAGTTCACATTGCATGAACATATTCTTTATCTGTCATAAATATGTAACATGACACTTACGACCCATATGGTCCGTATTAAGTATCCGGAAGTAACATTATGTGTACTTTGCTATCACTGTCCGCCTTAGGTGGTCCAAAAATGTAACTCATAGATTGTAAGATGAATCTTCCCACTTGTAACATATGTCCTACATATGTCCTATCTCAAGTGGATTGTAGATATACTTCCTAGAATGTAAGATTAATATTTGTATCTAGGCTTAAGCAAAATATTGTATTTAAGAAAATGTAATAAAGAAAACCAGGCAGTTGACCACAGGGAGTTGCCCACGGGAGTTGCTCACGGGCAGTTGCCCGTAGCTGCCCAAAAACTAAACGGAGTTTTTAATTTGCATATAGTGACATAAATAAAAAAGGGGATCAAACGATTTGCGGTAGCGTTTATATTATCTCTTATACAATAAACATTAAGGTGCGATTTTTTAATAATTTGCAAAAGCAAAAAAAATTTTGCTATTTGTCAGTGTGTTTTCACACAGTTTTGAACTTCTCGTTTGCAAAAAACATTGTGCTCATTACGAATATTATCGGTTAGGCTTTCGTATAATTGGAAATCGATATTTTTTATTTCGTTTTCGTAATCGATTCCTATTATATCTGTTGCCAACCTATAGTATATCGTTCTCGTTTGAAAATTTAACTTTGACAAACAAACATGAGCAAGCCTAAGCCAACTATCGCCAACCTCTCTCCAAGTAAGAAGTTGATCGACTTAAAATCTTTAAAGCGTCAAAGAATGGTGGCGAAAAGTAGCATTTTGCGTATAAAGACGGGTCTTCTGGAAAAAACCATGTCATTAGATCCAATTGAGTTGGAATGTCGTCTCGACATATTAAACTCACACAGTGAAAAGTTGATGAAGTGTCAATCTAAAATTGAAGAGATTGATGAGGACGACATGGCCCGAGGGGAGTTAGAGGACATAATTGTAGAAACAAAATCTATAATTAAAACAATTTTAGCAAAAAGTAGAACGTCTATTGCGGACACATCTTTCGTGACATCTCACAGCTCAAGGCTCCCAAAAATGAATTTGCCGAAATTCAAGGGAGAATATTCCGAATTTAAAAATTTGATGAGTTTGTTTGAGAGTTTGGTTCACAATGATCCAAATATCCCAGATATTGAAAAATTTAACCATCTGGTTAATTGTCTATCTGGAGAGGCTCTGGCTACGGTATAATCGTTTCAAATGTCGGATGAAAATTATCCGAAGGCTCAGAGCCTCAAAAAAGTTTACGATAATAAATGTTTGCAATTTTTCAATACAATTTCGATACTTTTTGACTTGCCAACTATCCAAAAACCATCGGCACCCTCATTGCGAGCGATGATCGATGAAGTGTCGGCTGTGTATGACTCATTGCTATCGCTGGGCGATGACAAACAAATTACAAATGCGATTATCATACACATGGTCATGACAAAAGTAGACTCTGCCACCCGATCAAAGTGGGAAGAACAGCTGGATTACGACAAGCTACCATTATGGAAGGACTGTGAAGCCACCCTGAATAGAAGATTTCAGCAATTATCAGCAGAAGGAGCGTCATGTTCGAGAACGAAGCCCGGAGCTGCAATCAGCACGAGTCACATGACAGGAACCAAATCGGAAAGGACCAAATCGTCGTTAGTAGCTGCAAATACAAAGCAGCCTCTTTGCCAGCAGTGTAAATCAAAGGACCACTACATATCTGCTTGCCCCACTTTTAAAACTCTCTCTGTGCAACAGAGATTTGAGTATGTCAAATCGGTGCCCTTATGCATAAATTGTTTGCGTAAGGGACATACGGTCTCCAAGTGCAGAGCGTATCTATGTCGTGTGTGCAATCGATCCCATCAAACGTTAGTTCACCAGTATCCCGTTTCCTTTGCTGCTGAAGCTCATCCGCAACCAACAACAACTACACATGCTATGCATACATCGAGTATGCCTGATCGGGTAATATTGGCAACAACAGTTATTCTGGTGAGGACCAGCTGTGGAGAGTACCTACCTGCAAGAGCCTTACTGGACTCAGGATCACAAGTCAATTTTATGAAAGAGGATTTGGTCCAAAAACTGCGGATTTGTCGTCAAAACAGGACCTTAAATATTATAGGAATTGGAAATTCCAGTACGAAGGTCGGAGCCAAATTAAGCGCGTTTATTAAGTCACGCGTTAACAATTATGAATTTTCGGCGGAATTCTGGATAATGCGATGCATTTCGGCTAATCATCCAGACCATACCATTAATGTTAATGGTTGGAAAATTCCGCGCAATATTGAATTGGCGGATCCAGAATTCCACACATCCCAAAAGATTGACATCTTATTGGGTGCAGAAACCTTTTTCGATCTGTTAGCGGTTGGCCAAATTAAAATTGGCCCTAATCAACCAACGCTACAGAAAACTTTTTGGGATGGATTGTGTCTGGCAAATATGTCAGCTGTCTTAGTCCTCCTCCCGAAGCAACTAGCACATTATGCCAAACTGAAGACGAATTAACGTCCATAGATTCAGTAGTTCAAAAATTCTGGGCTCTGGAGGAACTTCCTTCAGAAATAAATGGCAACAAGTTCACACTAGAACAAAAAGAGTGTAAACAATTTTTCGTAAACACAACTGAAGTATTGCCTTCAGGGCGGCTTCAAGTCAGAATGCCCTTTAAATCTGACCGTAAGTTACTCGGTCATTCCTATGAAACCGCAGTTCGGCGGTTTCAGGCCCTGGAGAGGAGAACATTGAAAGATCCAGAACTTCGTAGAATGTATCTGGACTTCATGAATGAATATAAAGCACTGGGTCACATGAGCCCAACAAACAATAAGATCCCGAGTGAGCCACACTACTTCATTCCGCATCAATGCGTGTTAAGTGTTGTCTTTGATGCTTCGAGTCGATCTTCAACTCAAATAGCATTGAATGAACTTCTGATGGTAGGTCCAACCATCCAAGAAGAGTTATACTCAACGCTCCTTCGTTTTCGCTTACATAAGTATGCACTAACAGCGGACATTACTAAAATGTATCGCCAAATAATTATGCATGAAGAGGACAGAAATTGTCAACTTATTGTGTGAAGAGAGCATCCTTCAGAGCAAATACAAATTTTTCGACTTAACACCGTAACTTACGGCACTGCGCCTGCTCCATTTCTCGCAACACGGTGTTTGCAAATGCTCAGTGATGCCAATACAATTAAATATCCACTCGGTTCATTGGCCATTAAAAGAGACTTTTATGTTGATGATTTATTAACAGGATCCGAAAATTTCGAGTCTCTAGATCTTTTGAGAAGTGAGGTAATTAAAATATTAAACTCGGCCGGATTCACCTTAACGAAATGGTTTTCGAACCACCCTAAATTTTTCGACAGTAATTGCACTGAAAAGTCATTAAGCTTCAATGACAAAAATTCCACTAAAACGTTGGGAATCCATTGGTTGCCGAAAGAGGATTTGTTTCGATTTGTTTTAGATGACAATTTTAATGATCTGCGAGCCAGTAAACGAAACATATTATCAGTTTCAGCTCGCCTTTTCGATCCTCTTGGATTATTAGCCCCACTAGTTACCAAAGCAAAAATCTTATTGCAAGAGCTTTGGATTCAAAAACTAGATTGGGATGAGTCGATTCCATTGCGCCTCGACACTTGCTGGCAGAATTTCAAAGCCAACCTCATGCAGCTTTCAACAATTAGCATTCCTCGTTACGTGAACGTAGAGTCGAGTGCCAAATAAATGGCTTCTCCGACGCTTCAATAAGAGCGTACGGATGCTGCATATATATACGAAGCCAAACTGCTGGTGCTATTATATGTATGCTGCTTACTACGAAGTCTAGAGTGGCTCCGCTGAAGACCAAATCTCTTCCGCGTCTTGAGATCTCGGCAGCACATCTTCTTTCAAAATTATGGTCAAGAGTTGCGCCTATGTTGAATCGACATTTCGAAAAAATTGCATTTTGGACAGACTCCGAAATTGTTTTGCATTGGATAAAAACACATCCTTCCTCATTGCAAACCTTCGTCGCAAATAGAGTGTCTGAAATCCAAGAGTTGACTGACAAAGTGCATTGGCGACATGTGCCAACAAAACAAAATCCTGCGGATCAAGAGTCTCGGGGTTGTAACGTGGACGAATTAAATAATTCGATATGGTTTGGCGGTCCACAGTTCCTCCTAGAAGACCCTGAATTATGGCAAATTAACACCCACTTCCAGCTCTCACCAGAAGACGAAGCATTAGAGAAGAAGAACAATGTATTTACATAAATTTCGACCACTGAGAAAAATTCAATATTGGACCTCATTGAAAAACTCTCTTCTCCTAGAAAATTGCTTCGTGTGGTCGCATATTTACTACGATGGATCAGACGACTAAAAGTGCCTACGGAGGGTAGGGATCTGACATCTAACGAAATATATACAACATTAAAAATACGTGGTCGACCACCCGTGAAAACTTATATTGCAGTTTTTGTGTGCTTTACTTCCAAAGCAGTACACTTAGAATTGGTTTCTGACTTATCGACTAATACATTTATTTTTGCCCTAATAAGGTTCATTGGTCGCCGAGGGATTCCGCAGAAAATATACAGCGACAATGCAACCAATTTCGTCGGCGCCGACCGCAAGCTGCGCGAGCTGAAAAAGGCATTTCTAGCTCAGTCAACGGAAGTGAAGGAATTCGTCGCAAAAGAAGGATTCAGCTTCACCTTTATACCACCCAGGGCGCCGCACTTCGGCGGATTATGGGAGGCAAACACCCGGTAGTTCGCGCACTCGGCAACGCTCTTCTTACCGCAGAAGAGCTGTCAGCGGTACTAGCCGAAGTAGAAGCCATTCTCAACTCGCGTCCACTAGCAGCGTTGAGCCAGGACCCCAACGATGGAGAAGCACTAACTCCAGCACACCTGCTGATCGGTTGCCCTCTACGAGCACTGCCACCAGCACAAGTGCCAGCGGACATAATTCGTTGTTGCGAGAGATGGCAACTTGTTTGCTATCTCAAGCAACGGTTTTGGCAGCAGTCAAAACGTATCTCACGAGCCTTCAGGAGCGCAACAAATGGCTACATCCGGAGCGGAATCTGCAGGCCGGCGACCTCGTCCTCGTACACGAAGACAACACACCACCGCAGCAGTGGGTACTAGGACGAGTCGCCGCAACCGTAGAAGGGCAAGACGGCAAGGTGCGAGTGGCAGACGTGGCAACGAAAGCAGGCACAATCAAGCGGCCCATTCATAAGCTCGCCCTGCTACCAATCAACATTGAAGGATCATGATCCTGTCAAGGCGGCCGGTGTTGCCTCAAGCGACACCCTGTAAACATAAATACTATTTTTAAATATAACACTAAATTAATGTATATGAATTAATTTTATACTAAATATTTGAATTAAAATGTTAAAGTCTATTTTATATAAAGTACTCACCCTAATAATACTGTTTTATATACTCACCATACTATAATGTAACGAAATGAATTCTACTTACCCCTTTTATATAAATACATACTTACGCGTACCGTTAGTTTAAGCCGTTAGGTTAAGGTTTAGGCTAAGTCATAAAATTCCTGAAATAAAGAATTCTATTGTGTAAGAAGAACATTCGCGAGCGGTCGTTATTTAATTTTTCGGTGTACAGGCAATTTAATTTTTCACGCATTCCCAGTTAACTTGTCTCAAAAAAGCTTGAGATTTTTCAACAACGGTATTGTACCTATACAGGAATCCCATTACTGATACGTTATTCTTCAAGGTAAAAGTATGTAATTTTGACGCCATCCCCACTAAGCGGGTTGTTTTGAGTGATATTGCAAGGTTGTATGATCCACTGGGGATGCTCGTACTAGTGACGGCCAAAACGTTGGTTCAAAATTTATGGTTAGCGAAACTGAGTTAGGATACGCCTCTACCACCTAACCTTAGAGAGACTTGGATGAAATACCGTAACCGTCTGCAGGCTCTGGAAAGGATCAAACTACCACGATCGCTGTGGATCAGAGTACATTTCGTATCGATGTTTTGCGAAGCAATTACGAAAGAATACGAAGCTTTTATTTACCCACCAAACACCAGCGCTAACGGAGGATCTCATACATATCTGATTATCGCAAAAGCAAGAGTTGCTCCCTTGAAGGAAATGACTATCCCCCACCTCGAGCGTTCTACAGCTGGGGTTATAACAATGAACAGCATACGTCGCGCCTTGCAGTTGAAAGATACGGCTTACACTTTATGGAGGAACTTAACAATTCTTCTACATTGGATTCAAAATCGGATATAAAAGTGTGGCGACACATTCGATCAGAAAACAATCTCGCCGACTGCCAGCCGGTGAATTATACCGATAACAATCATGGGGTGCGAACTTTGGTGAAAGGGATCTCTTCTAATTCATGCAGTAATGAAGAAGGTGGTCGGTTAACCAATTCGGAATTACCATATGAGCAAAAATATCCAATCATTCTTCTCCATACCTGTCCATTGGCAAAACTTCTCGTAAGTGATGCTCACAAACAGGAGATGCTGCAGCACTTACGCATGCGATTTTGGATTATGCACGTATGTCGGATTGTAAAGTCGTATCTTCATCAGAGCATCATATGCCGTCGACACTCCCGAACAACTCAGCAGCAACAGATATCATCACTTCCAAAATCCCGAGTTATGAATGCACTACCCTTTACCCATATCGGGTTAGACTATTGAGTGCCATTCAAGGTTCGTCATGGAGGAAAGCGAGCCACTACAATAAACAAATCTTGAGGGGCGATTTTCATTTGCATGGCTACAAAGGCTGTACATATAGAACTTGCGGAAAATTTGTCAACTCAGGCATTTATCGATGTGTTTGATCGCTTCACTAGCCACCGTGAAATACGTTCGAACCTTTATAGGGACAATGGAGCGCAATTTTTGGGAGCTAGTTGAGTTTTATAACAAGACCTTTAAAGTTGGAGAAATATATATGCAATTCAGCATATTGCATCTTCCGGCACGCTTGTTTGAATTCTAGACCACTCGTTCCTCTTCACTATGACCCCTGTAATTAGGCACTCACAACTGGCGACTTCCTCATTGGGAGACCGCTCAATTGAAGACCTATTGATGATATCCCATCAATATTGTCTTTTATATTCTCAACAATTGCAGAAAATGTTCGAGCAATTATTAAAGCGGTGGAATCGTGAATATTTATCCAGCAAGTGGAAAGGTCGATGTAAGAATCTCAAGCCAGGGGATGTAGTACTGATTCAGAATGAGAATCTACCCCCCACGCATTGGCGCATAGGTCGCATCACTGAAGTTAATCCTAGCAGTGACGGATTGGTACGAATAGTAAATATAACAGTGAGAAACTTTTTGAAGAACTTTTAGTTAAACACCATTGTCAAAGTCCAGTGCAAAAGATTTGCCGTATTATTGATCCAAATCGAGAGATTCGGAACCCTGACAGTTCAGCCGGCTGGGAATGTTAACAATTAATAATAAGTCCACTTGATTTAAATTATTTATACTGTGCAATTTGGCACCACCATTACTCTGGTGACGCATTTTCGGCATTTCTACCATTGTTTGGGTCAGACCATTGTGCAATATACAAAAACAACTAGAAGCACCATCTTAGGATTCTATGGTATTGTTCTTTGGTTATACCATTGTATCGTATGCAATAACAACATTATTACTTTCGCCAGCTCGTTTATATACTATTTTTATACCCTGAACAGGGTATATTAAGTTTGTCACGAAGTTTATAACACCCAGAAGGAATCGTCGGAGACCCTATAAAGTATATATATAAATGATCAGTATGTTGAGCTGAGTCGATTTAGCCATGTCCGTCTGTCTGCCTGTGTGCCTGTCCGTCCGTCCGTGTGTATATATTCGAACTAGCCCTCAGTTTTTAAGATATCGTTTTGAAATTTTGCAAACGTCATTTTCTCTTCAAGAAGCTGCTCATTTGTCGGAACTGCCGATATCGGACCACTATAACTTATAGCTGCCATGCAAACTAAACGATCGGAAACAAGTTATTGTATGGAAAACTTTCACATTTGACAAGATATATTTACGAAAAATATTGCCCTAAGATTGTATGCTATATACATAATTGGTCAGGTTGACGAGCCGAGTTGAAATTCGGTTGACTCTCTGTCCCATTTGTCTGTCCTTACGCTCAAACAATGACTTGAGTGAACATTATTACTGAAACTTGGTACACGTGTTTATAGGCAAAAAAAGGGAGAGCAAGTCCGTAGATGGGCGTAATATTTAATCGAAAACTAATAAAACGTCATAACCAAGGACGAAATTATAAATAAAGCTGTAGTTTAATAGACGGAATTGCAATGGCAAGAGAAACTTAAAAAAAATTTTACTCTGAATCCGGATAATTATAACTCCAGTAAAAATTAGTTATCTTAATGAAGCTTTAACCCTATATACATAAGAAAACACTACCAATTTTTCAAATCACTTAGCCATTAAGTAAACCAAAATTATAGAATTTAACTACTAGGAAAATGTGTCAAATAACAAGTCAATTGAAAAGTTACCGGCTTACCATACGCTTTTTTTTAGCGAAATTCGTTTTCTTTATAGTTTCCTTCAAGGGTGTACGTACGATTTGTTCTTTGCTTCAAAATACGCCTCGGGATCGGAAATTACCTCCCTCTTCGATGAAAATTCCTTCGCAGCGATCATTCTCTTTTAAGATCTGAGAACACGCGATGGTCGTTGGGGGCCAGATTTGGAGAATACGGTAGATGCGGGAACAACTCGAAGCCCAATTTGTGGATTGGTGAAACAGCACTTTCTTTATCAAAACACATATAAAAATTATTACATGCGCATCCCAAAACACAGAAGCCATAACCTTGCCAGCCGACTGTAGCGTTTTTCCATGCTTTGGAGAGGGCATCATCTGCAGTCCCAGGATGACTGTCGATTGGATTTCGGAATGGAATGATAGAGTCATGTGTCATTCATTGCCACATATCGGTTCAAAAACACGGACTCCAAACACTGCTCCGAATCATAAACTCGTCGTTGTTTTTGGCCAAATGTGAGCTCGCGCGGCACCCACAACCCACTTTTCACAAAATTGGACAACATGACCTATAGAGCAACACTCCTACGCTATCGTTGGGGATAAAGATTTAGTTGACAACCATATGCAGGTTTGCTCTATAGGTCAAGTTGTCCAATTTTTGACATAGATGTACGCCTTGAGTTAAAGTTGTCAGTCCTCGACTGCTTAGGAGGAGATTTGTATTCCTCATGGTGAAACGTCGGAATATTTTCGCCGTGCTGAGCGTTTACCGAGCTCAGCAACCTACTCTTACACGTAGTTAATATAATTACATACAAAATAATCGGGGAACGTGAATAATCAAAATACTTGGCTGGGATTTAGAAATCAATACAATTTTTCTTTTAACAACAGACTGAACTTGCCACCAAAACCCCGATGAAAGTGGATCAGTCAATACAGTCAAGACAGGTTAACTACCCAAATAGACATAGTGCCTTTCAAGACAATCGGCCAGCGAAAAGTCAGCTTTCCGCATAACAACATCACTCTTCAAATAAAATACAACACAATTTCTTTACTAACGGAAGCAGCAAACTTCAATTATTACCAAGAAAAGTCAGACCCGAACGTAATTTATATCGTCGTTTCTCACCATAATAATTATGATACTGCAAAACAAGATGACTTGATACTATTCATTTTTATACTCTTGCTGCTACAGGTAGGTAGGTAGGTAGGAGTGCAGCCCTATCGGGCTCAATTAGCACTTGATGTGCCGTTTTGATACACTCTTCGTAGAACTTCCTGTATCTGCTATTACGTTTCACCTTCTCTCTCAAACCATTTTGAGGTCTCGATGAAACTACTTATGTCCGATATGCTTTTGGTGCAAAAATCCATTCAAGGTTTGGTGATTGGTGGATTCCGAGTGTTTTGTGTCGGATCTGTGCTAGAACTGGGCAATCGCAGAGAAAGTGGAAGATTGTTTCCTTGTTCCCTGCTACTCCGCAGCCACGGCAGATGTCGTTGTAGGGCAATCCCATTTTTATGCATGTTCCCCAAATGGCCAGTGCCCTGTTGTGGTAGCTGTTATTCTGTAAATACTGCTGCTACAGAGTATAATAGTTTTGTTTACCTAACGGTTGTATGTATATCCTAAAACTTAGCCAGATAGATAAAGGGTTATGGATATATAAATCATCTGCGTGAAGAAACGAGTTGAAATCCGAGTGACTGTGTTTCTGCCCGTTGTAACACAAATTAAGATATCTTGATGAAACTTGGTATGCGCGTTTCCTGGTAAAATAAAATTACGAGTTCGTAGATTAGCGTAATTAGATCACTGCCAACCACCACAAAATGTCATTAATAGAAAACCTATAAAGTTCCATAGCTAAGGACTAAATAAAGATATAGAACTGTCGCAGTTATAAGAGGCACCTGTGGGCAAAAAAAAAACCACATAAGCTACTCCAACCAAATTCTCCTAGCGCAAATATTATAAGAGCTCTTATCGACAATGCGAAAATGGATAAAATCTGATTATAACCCCGCTCTCTCCTCATATAGCTGTTAAAAACTACTCAAACCGAAATAAATCAATAACTAAATACGTCAGAAACATTAAATTTTACCCCCGAAATGGTATGGTGTTTATAGATCATTGGGCTGTGGCGTGGCACCGCCCATTTTCAGAAAACACATATCTCGGGACCTGCCCTTCCGATTTCAACCAAATTTTGTATGTGATATTCCTCTGACATGCTTATGTAACAGTGTGAAAAACGGTCTATATCCACGTCTAGTTCCCAAAAACACAGTTTAAGTCCATCTTATTCTTTCCTTTCGAGTGTGCAAATCAAGAAGCAAGCCATATAACGGGATAAAACTTTGCACGAATAATGGCTATAGGATATGCCACTTTATAGCCTAAAATTGTGCAAATCCAAAAAAAAATGTTCAAGGACAATACCTATGGTTGACTTTTTACAGAAAATATTGTCACTGTGTCAGATTTATAATTCCTATCCAGAGAAAATCTTTTCCTAGTAGTAGTATGTCCCTGCGCTACAATATGGCTTGAAGGAGGTCAATACTTACTGTAGCCTCCATATACCCAATATAAAGATTTTCGAATTTCCAGGTATCTTCCCGCATATATCCGCCAATATGCGGATATATCTTAATATAATTTAGAGAACATGGTTTTCTTATATATAACTTACATGCCTTATGTTCCTGAAGAGGTGGTGTGTGTCGATTCTCCTTTCACGGGTCTTTTCCAAGATTTGGCGCATGGTGAATATCTGGTCGGTTGTTGATTTGCCAGGTCTGAAGCCACACTGATAAGGTCCAATCAGTTTGTTGACGGTGGGCTTTAATCTTTCACACAATACGCTCGATTGAACCTTATATGCGATGTTGAGGAGACTAATCCCACGGTAGTTGGCGCAGATTGTGGGGTCTCCTTTTTTATGGATTGGGCATAGCACACTTAAATTCCAATCGTTGGGCATGCTTTCGTCCGACCATATTTTACAAAGAAGCTGATGCATGCTCCCTATTAGTTCTTCGCCGCCGTGTTTGAATAGCTCGGCCGGCAGTCCGTCGGCCCCTGCCGCTTTGTTGTTCTTGAGGTTTTTTGAAATACTTAGAAATTATTGTTTTAAGTACAACTCGCTTAAGTATCCGCACTCGCTTATGTGCCAAACTACATTTTTATTTTTAACAAACCACAAATATCTGTATCTTTGAATGTGGCACATAACCAGTATTGACTGTATTTGTCAAGGTATGTAAAAAATATTTTGTAATTCTGAAATATTTTTACTACGTCGATATTTATGCAAGCTCACACACAAACATACATATTTACGCTGGTTTGTAGGCGAAGCTGTACAGCGGCAAGGAAAGCGGTGACAATCGGCGGCCATTCGTTTATTTTTTTCGGCACAGCTTGGATTTTCTACCAACAACACAATGTTTCACTTTTTGATAAAACGTGAAGTTCGGCAGTTGGTTGTCTGTGACAACGGGGTTTTTGTATGAAACAATGGGTGTATATAGATATTTACACACAAATTGGTGTGTGGACAAATTTACAAACATTATGCGAATGATTCTTTCAAATTTGTTTACGTGCACACAAATTTACATATGTATATACATACATATGTATGTGAATATGTGAACATTATGCGTATGGTTTTATAAAATCTTTTTACATGTTTATGTGAATCTGTGCGACGGCATGGTCTTTTAAAACGTTATCAAAACCTTTAATGCTCAAAGCAAACAAATACATAAATGTGTATATAACACTATATAATAACTTAACAAAACTTTATTAATTATAACTAGTAATAACCCCCGATAATCGGTGGACTCCGTTATTTAAAATGAAAAAAGTAAACAATTTTTTTTTTTTTATAAAAACTCAATTTATTCAAGTACTTCATGGAAAACTACATTCGTAGTGGTTTTAGTTTGGTCGTAAGTCTTAACTTTGATATCTTGAGAAGATCGTACTCGACTCAATGCGACATACAGCTGGCCATGCGTAAAACAATCCTCCTTGAGGAAAACACCAACTCTTGCTAGAGTCTGCCCTTGAGATTTGTTTATTGTTATTGCGAATGCTACAATTATTGGAAATTGGCGACGCTTTAAAATAAAAGGAAGTGTTGGTTCGCTGGGCTGGAAATTTATACGGGGCAATAAAATTTGTTTCCCTTGTGATTCACCGGTTAAAATTGCGACCTCCAAACAATTACAATGTAGTGCTTTTACTATCAAGCGAGTCCCATTGACCAACCCTTCAAATGTATTAAGATTGCGGATTAACAAAAATTATCTCTTCTGGTATATTGATTTTCGACTCTGGAGAGAGCTTTCGACCTTCTCCAACACGCAAAAGAAAACTGTTACCGATTCTTTAGAACGCATATTCGTTGAGAGTTTGAGACACCTAAAAAATTTCCAAAGTGAGCACCGTTTCAAACAATTACCAACTATAGCGGCGCGTGAGCTATTGGGCACCACAGGAAGAACTTGCCTGAAATCACCACCTAACAAAATAACCTTTCCACCAAAAGGTATTTCATTTTGGTGAATATCACGTAATAATCGATCTAAGTAATGCAGTCCCAGAAACCATGCTAGCTTTGTCCCATATTATTGCTGCAGAACATTTGATTGCTTTTCCGAGGGTGCTATCTGGCTTAATTAGAGAAACAGAAGATTCAGTCAAAGGTATTGGAAATTTGAATATATAATGTGCCGTTCTTCCGCCAGGAAGCAAAATAGAGGCAATACCTGTCCAAGCCACGGATATCACCTTCTGTCTGAGGGTACGAATATGGTGAATAATACTCTTATAAAAAAAAGTTTTGCCAGAGCCGCCAGGACCATCAACAAAGAATGCCTTTACGACATCGTTGCTACTGGAAATTGCGTGGGTTATTTGGTAGAATATAATCTTTTGCTCATGATTAAGCTGTTCCTTTACTGTTTGCGCGTATAATACTTTATCATCTATATTATAATTCTCAATTCCTGTGTCTTCAGTGGTAAGATCATCTGCAGGTAACCCGAAGTCTTTTAAAGATGTGTTATGTGATTGAAAAATGTGACTAATATTTCTCAATGCTAAAAGCTCGCTGGTGTTTTCTGAATTATTTCTTAAAAAATCTTCACAAAGATGCAATTGAAATTTTCTCCAGAGCTCTATTGGTGAGGTTGGTTCTCCAAATATGCAAATCATTGCAAACATATGTCTCAGTTGCACAGGCATTTTAAAGGCAGATGCTTCTTCAAGTGCAGCGGTCCACTCTGTGTCATCCGCTAGCAACTTTCTATTTACTGCTGATTCCCAATAAGAAGAGAGATGTTCCCTGTTCACGGTTAATATATATGAATACGACCTGGGTAATAGGGTGGGTCGATTCAGGACTTTTTCCGATTCGGGATTTCTAATAGTGCGGAAAAGTTGCCTTAGTCCTTCCTGATTCCAATGCAACTTTTTGTTTTGAGATCGGATTTCATCTTCAACCCCAACTCCGGCCTTGAAATTTCGGAAATTCGCCTAAAATCGTGAAATTGTCTACCTAGCACCTGAAATACGCAAATGTATAAAACAAAAGTTATTTGTCACGTCATTTGCTACCGAAATGGTTTATGTGATCTTGGCCGTAGGACGAACCGTTCCCGAGATACGAGCGAAAATGTTGCGCGCCACAGCGCAAGGTGCTATCACTCACATTCATTTACCTACGCCAAAGGACACGTTCGGATAGGTCTCCACACAAATATTTTTTCATCGAGTTCCTTCACTCTTGTCGGTGATTTCGCCGAGTTCTATCACTTACATTCATTTCCCTGCGCCATACGACATGTTCGGACTGGTCTCCACATAAATATTTTTTTCATCGAGTTCCTTCACTATTGTCGTTGATTTCGCCGAGTGCTATCACTTATATTCTCTCAACAGAACACAGATCTCAAAATGTCTGTATCTAAATTTAAATTTAGACAAAAATGTCCTGTGGTTGGCATATATCCATATAATCTCTCTGAGTCCCAGTTACCTATTTACCAGGATGTTCTTTTTGTTATCAGTTTGAATGATTTCGTATAGGGCGACTCCGACTTTTGACGGCCGCAAAGACAATGCACTTACACAAGTCAGGGAAAGTGAAAAGTACTACCGCGACACCGTCAAAGAGGAACATATTTCTCTTATAGCGGAACCTGGTTGTCATTACTTTGGCCACGTCACCTCTCCTTCCGGGTCAGCTGAGGATGAGACGCAAGCTATATGGCAACATTTACAAGACAATTCAGTTGATGTGGAACATCTAGAAGTTGTCGGTGCTGATGGCACCAACACGAACACAGGTTGGAAAGGTGGAATCATTCGGAAACTAGAAGAAAGAATAGGTAGGCCATTACAGTGGGTTGTTTGTCTTCTACATTTCAACGAACTTCCATTTCGTGCTCTTTTCGAACACATAGATGGTGTCTCAAAGGGTCCAAATACATTCTCTGGCGACATATGTGGGTAAACTGCTCCCTGATTGTGAGAAGTTGCCTGTTGTCAAATTTGAAAGTTTTCCATCCTGCCAATTACCTTCTGAGGTTATTAATCCGACCCAACTTAGCACAGACCAAGCTTATCTCTATAAAATATCAGAAGCTGTGATTCTCCTTAGTATGATGACAGATGAACGTATAGAAGTCAGAAAGTTGGCCCTTGATCGTCTTCTGGCAGCCAGAGAAGCAGAGTTAGATGTAATAAAGTGCCAAAGCTGAATTTCAAAGCTAGTAATTATTACGATATGATTAACTGGAAGACTATTACCTTGACTGTTCCACCAGTTCTTTGTTCAGTTTCCAAAGAAGAACTCATAAAAGGGCTGTCGGGAGACACTGCAGAGGTATGAAAATTTAGTGAATTTCCCTCTCACACTTTGGCAGTCGAGAGAACCATCAAACTGGCGACAGAGGAATCTTCTAAAGTTATTGGCCCCCAATCTCGTGATCGTTATACGCTCTACACTGAAATCTAGGCAACAAGTGCCAAAGTTTCGTACAAAATATGATTTTATCCATAAATTTGACACAGATTCAGACTAAACCAAGCCTGACATATGGTTGATTGGTTGGGTTGGGCTTGGGAGGAACCCGAAGAGCAGCCACCTCCACGCGGTGGGTTCTGGGTGACCAATACAGGTTAGCTGAGAGCTGCAACAATTTTCACCTTGCGCTGTGGCGCGGTTCGTCCTACGGCTATGATCACATATACCATTTCGGTAGCAAATGACGTGACAAATAACTTTTGTATTATACATTTTGCCATGAGATGCGTATTTCAGGCGCTAGGTAGGTAGGTATTTCACGATTTTAGGCGAATTTCCGAAATTTCAAGGCCGGAGTTGGGGTTGAAGATGAAATCCGATCTCAAAACAAAAAGTTGCAATGGAATCAGGAAGTACTAAGGCAACTTTTCCGCACTATTAGAAATCCCAAATCGACCCACCCTAATGAGGGCTAACATATCACCTAACCAATATAGACAAGAACTGATAAAAATTGACGAGAAATGCCTCCGAAGATAGCTGGAGAGATGAATAACTCAACGAAGGGAAGATGGAACCACTCTCTGATACCCAATATTAGAGAATGGGTTACGCGGGATCATGGGGAGGTGAACTACTACCTTACACAGTTTCTGTCTGGCCACGGCTGCTTCAGAAGCTCTTTGCATAAATTCAAGCATGTGGAATCTCCTCTCTGCATGCACTGCGAAAATTACATTGAAACAGCAGAGCACGTACTGGTGGAATGTGTCCGCTTCCAAAAGGAAAGACAAATACTTTCCGATAAACTAGGAAAGCCCCTACCCATACGCTCAAGGGACGTAGTAAGTTTCATGCTAACTTCCCATCTAGCATGGGATATTGTATGTGGGATAATAGCGTATATTATGCAAGGCTGCGAGAAGATGAAATCGCTGTAAGAGCGAGAGTGCACTTCCGAGAAGCTGCAAACCTATGACACCATAAGAAGTTACATGTAAAAGAGCTGTTCAATACTTAAACAATACCTGCCCTGCGAAGGAAAGCCTACAGGTAGTTCTGCAGGGAAACACAGGTCTGTGGGCAAGGGGGTGCGCTTCATGCGAATCGGGCATAATCGGGCCAACAATATCTTTTGAAGACTTACACCCACCTTTGGCGTATCCATTACAACAACAAAAAAAAAAAAAATAATGCCTTCTCACAGCCGTCACAGAAGCCGTGTAATTCGACTTTGTGTTCGGGGGTTTACCCAGCGTGGGCTTTGTATCTGTAAGATATCGTTTAGATTGCTCGCGAACTGTGACCACTTTTCTAAACGAAGCACTTGTTCGCTTCGTATGCTTGTGGAAGACTGTGACTTCCAGACAAAATGTCGTCAACATACGTTTGCGTTTTTAACACCTGCGTTGCCAGAGGGAATTCTGACTTGGTGTTTTCTGGCAATTCGTGCAGTGTCCGAATGGATAAGTACGGGGCACAGTTGACGCCAAAGGTAACTGTTTTTAACTTAAAGTCCCGTAGTGTACTAGTGGGGGATTTTCTGAAAATAATTCTTTGAAAATCTTGATCGTCTTTATGTACGACTATTTGTCTATACATTTTCTCGACGTCCCCGTTGAATACGTATTTGAAGATACGCCAATTTAAGATAAGCAGCATTAGGGCTGGCTGAAGCGTTGGCCCCGTAAATAAAATGTCATTTAGGGAATTTCCTGAACTAGTGGATTTTGACGCATTGAACACAACTCTTACCTTTGTGGTTTTTTTGTCTGGCTTTACTACTGCATGATGTGGCAAATGAAACGAGCAGTATTTACTTTGTATGATTTTTTCGCCAGCGCTGACTTCCTCCATATGGTCTAAATGGAGGTATTCTTCTACGACCCTATCATATTCAGGTTTCAGCTCGCCTTTCTTAAGTAAGTTTTTTTCCATACTTAAAAACTGTTGGATAGCAGAGGTTCCGGAATGACCTAAGGCGAGTGTGCGGGAAATTCTGGCTTTAGTGGTAGTCGTATGACGTACCGGCCATCATCCGATCGAGTAGTTGTGGTTTTGTAAAAATTCTCACAATACCGATCTTCAGGGGTTGTGATTGATACGGGGGGGATAGTTCTTCTAACTCCCAAAACTTCCTGAGTTGTGAATTGAGGTATTCGTTTGAGATTTCCTCAACTTGAGTTGTCATCGTGGCAACTGGTTCCGCAACTAGTCCACTTAGGACCCATCCGAAAATGATATTTTGCGCCAGAAGTGTTTTTGTAATTTTCTCAATACCTTCGTGTATTTTCTGTGGTATGAGATCGCTGCCTAATAGAAGATCTATTTGAGCGGGAGTGTTGCAGTTAAAGTCTGCTAATTTAAGATGTGAAACCTTTTACCAATGCTTGCTATTTATATGATAGCTTGGAAGCATGTTTGTTAATTGCGGTAAGACAATGGCTTCTGTTTGTATGGCCTTATTCGCTTTGGGGGAAAAGAGGGTAATGGGGCAGATTTTATTTGAGTTTTGGACAACTCTTCCGCCCATTCCCGTAATTTCAAAATTGGCTTATTTTGTAGGGAGTTGTAGCCTATTTTGTGCCCCAGACGCAATAAATGATCGTTCTGATCCTTGGTCCTGAGTTTATCTCCTCGGTGTTCGATGGAGACAACTGCTGTTGGTAATAGTACCCTACTGTGATTTTCGCTATGTAGCGTTTGGGTTTTCAACGCCTTTGAGCAGCATGGTGCTTCTTGGCAGTTTTCTGAATTTGTTGTTGCAACTAGACCTGTTGCTCCTTTATGTTTGCGCTGTTTGGGGGTGAGCTGGAAAAATTGGTAATGTGTGATATCGAATGATGTCGTTTATGGCAATAAGCGCAATTAAATTTGCTTTCGCCGTCTTTAAGCATGTGTGCATGTGATAAGTCTTTTTGACTTTACAAAATTGTTTCGGTCAATTATCTTTAATTTCTTAAATTTCTCGCAAGATTTAAGTTTATGTCCCCCTGTGCACAGTTCGCATGAAGTTTGTTTGTATTGTTCAGATGTGAACGTTTGATTTTTGAAGAAGCTTCTATTTGAATTGTTGTTGCTACTGGCTTGGTATCTTTGGAAGCTTCTATTAAGGTAATTGGAAATACCTTTTGGTTTAATTGTCTTTTTATCAACTCTTTCTGCGACTTCATACTGAGTAGTTAGGAAATCTTTCATCTGCTGCCACGTGGAGCATTTTTTCCTTGATGAGAGAGATTGTTCCCATAGCAATAACGATTTTTCTGATAATGCGGCGGTGCATATATTTACCAGAATTGGATCCCAATTGTATGTGGGAACGTTTTGTGTCGCTAAAACCGACAAACAGTTGGAAACAGTGGATTGAAGTTTCATATATTTTTCACTTGTTTCCTTTTGAATTTTGGGCAAGTTCATTAATATCGTTATTTGCTTATCTACCAGTATTCGTTCGGCTTCGTACCTTGATTTCAGAGTTTCCCAAGCCATAGGGAAATCGTCGTCATTTAATGTGAACTGTGCTTGACCTTTTGTTTTGTATCTGAGGTAATACAACTTTTGAGCATTTGATAATCTTGGATGGTTTATGTAAACGGCAGTGAACATGTCCCGGAAGGACGGCCATTGTTCATAACCACCATGAAAAATTTCAGTGTCCCATGCGGGCACCTTGAGGTGGATACCCGAACTTGCCTCTTGATTTTGAACTTGTGGCAGCTCTACTCTCGGAGGTGGAGTGGGTGCAATTGCTTTAATTAATTTTAACTGCTCAAATATCATTGTTTTTGTATCTTCGAAGTGATCTAAGCAGATTTCATACTTGGCGTAGGCCGAGGACTTAAAATTTTCGGGTAGAGCTGAGTCATCAGATTCTACTATTGCGTCATAAGAAGCTTGAAGGCGTATCCAAAAATTGTCGAGATTTTTTCTTTTGATTTCTAATGCCGATTCAGAATTGTTTTGAATAGGCGAAGATGAAAAACGAGTGCCGTATTTTATTAGACTGTCACTCTCAGAAATGAATTTATGTATTGCATGTTATGTCTTTCCCCCTTTTTTGTTTCATAGCACCTTGCTTCGAGCGTGTAGCTTCTGCAGGTGTACATGGCCTTTTTTCGTCAGAAATCGTCTTTGGGACTTTTAGCAACTGAGTTGGTTTAGATTCTTTTGAGTCTGAGCTCATTTTAAAAATGTGACGAGTAGAATACAAAATTTTCAGTAAAAACTTGATTGGTATTATTAAGTTTCATATATATGTAAGAGTTTCAAAGAAAATCAATAAATAGATCATTTTTTATGTATTGAAATTATTGAATTGAATTTCACCACAGATTTTGTATATATGTATGTATATGTGATCTGTCGAAAAGAAGACTCTTTTGTAAGTAAGAGTTTCAAGAAAAACGATAAAACAGATAGCTTTTTATACTCTCGCAACAATGTTGCTAAGGAGAATATTATAGTTTTGTTCATATAACGGTTGTTTGTAAGTCCTAAAACCAAAAGAGTCAGATATACGGTTATATATACCAAAGTGATCAGAGTGACGAGTAGAGTCGAAATCAAGATGTCTGTCTGTCCGTCCGTCCGTCCGTGCAAGCTGTAACTTGAGTAAAAATTGAGATATCATGATGAAACTTGGTACACGTATTTCTTGGCTCCATAAGAAGGTTAAGTTCGAAGATGGGCAAAATCGGCCCACTGCCACGCCCACAAAATGGCGGAAACCGAAAACCTATAAAGTGTCATAACTAAGCCATAAATAAAGATATTAAAGTGAAATTTGGCACAAAGGGTCGCATTAGGGAGGGGCATATTTGGACGGAATTTTTTTGGAAAAGTGGGCGTGGCCCCGCCGCTACTATAGCTATGTCAACCAAACTCTACAGAGTCGTTTTCTTCAGGCATTTCCATATACAGTTCAAAAATGGAAGAAATCGGATAATAACCACGCCCACCTCCCATACAAAGGTTATGTTGAAAATCATTAAAAGTGCGTTACCCGACTAACAAAAAACGTCAGAAACACTAAATTTTACGAAAGAAATGGCAGAAGGAAGCTGCACCCAGGCTTTTTTTAAAAATTGAAAATGGACGTGGCCTCGCCCACTTATGGACCAAAAACCTTATCTCAGGAACTGCTAAACCGATTTCAATGAAATTCGGTATATAATATTTTCTTATCACTTTGATGACATGTACGAAATATGGGTGAAATCGGCTCACAACCACGCCTTCTTCCAATATAACACTATTTTGAATTCCATCGGATTCCTTTTCTGTATAATACGAGTATATACATTGGGAACCAATGATGATAGCGGAATAAAACTTTAAAAAAATACGGTATTTGAAAAATATGTAAATGACGTATAATGAAATCTCGATTATCACTTTATCATGCGCGAGTATAAAATGTTCGGTGACACCCGAACTTAGCCCTTCCTTACTTGTTATATACTGAAATTATTGAATTGAATTTCACCACAGATTTCGTATATACATATGTATGTATATTCAGAAGAGAACTCTTTTATGTGAATAAGAGTTTTGACTTTAATTAATAAACCAACAAGGTTCGGGTGTCACCGAACATTTTATACTCTCGCATGATAAAGTGATCATCGAGATTTCATTATCCGTCATTTACATATTCTTCAAATACCGTATTTGTGGAAAATTTTATTCCGCTATCATCATTGGTTCCTAATGTACATACTCGTATTATACAGAAAAGGAATCCGATGGAATTCAAAATAGTGTTATATTGGAAGAAGGCGTCGTTGTGAGCCGATTTCACCCATATTTCGTACATGTCATCAAAGTGATAAGAAAATATTATATACCGAATTTCATTGAAATCGGTCTAGTAGTTCCTGAGATATGGTTTTTGGTCCATAAGTGGGCGAGGCCACGTCCATTTTCAAAAAAGCCTGGGTGCAGCTTCCTTCTGCCATTTCTTTCGTAAAATTTAGTGTTTCTGACGTTTTTTGTTAGTCGGGTAACGCACTTTTAGTGATTTTCAACATAACCTTTGTATGGGAGGTGGGCGTGGTTATTATCCGATTTCTTCCATTTTCGAACTGTATATGGAAATGCCTGAAGAAAACGACTCTGTAGAGTTTGGTTGACATAGCTATAGTAGTTTCCGAGATATGTACAAAAAACTTAGTAGGGGGCGGGGCCACGCCCTCTTTTCCAAAAAAATTACGTACAAATATGCCCCTCCCTAATGCGATCCTTTGTGCCAAATTTCACTTTAATATCTTTATTTATGGCTTAGTTATGACACTTTATAGGTTTTCGGTTTTCGCCATTTTGTGGGCGTGGCAGTGGGCCGATTTGCCCATCTTCGAACTTAACCTTCTTATGGAGCCAAGAAATACGTGTACCAAGTTTCATCATGATATCTCAATTTTTACTCAAGTTACAGCTTGCACGGACGGACAGACGGACAGACAGACATCCGGATTTCGACTCTACTCGTCACTCTGATCACTTTGGTATATATAACCGTATATCTGACTCTTTTAGTTTTAGGACTTACAAACAACCGTTATGTGAACAAAACTATAATACTCTCCTTAGCAACTTCGTTGCGAGAGTATAAAAAAGGATAAATTTGCGATTCTAACCATCCCACACTGGTCGATTTCATAGGCCAAAAATAAAAATATAAAATTTTCAAATTTACCACTGTTTGTATCAAGGCTATTTCCTAAAACACCAATAAAACTAACGGTAAATACATTTTTGGTCTATCCCATTCGTAGGGGCTACGAAAAGCGAGAGAAGTGAGACAATAGAAACACGTGGAATGTGCAGTGAAAATAGCTTAAAAATTATCTCTTATAATAAATTAAATTGCAATATAAAATCGTGTTTAATCCCCATAAATCGAAATGAGTATTGATAACAAATGTATATGTTATATAAAAAAGTGTTTTTTATGTAATAATATGTTTTTTTACTATTTTAAAACAATTGTTTTATAAGTGCCCTAATGAGTGGTATGTTTTTCTTTATACATCAATTTAAGGAATACAAAAAGTTGTGATCCCTGTCTCGCCCCCAAATGAATCAAGTTTGTTTATATCAGTTAATGTTTTCTAAATCTATGCTGTTGATTTCAGCTGCAACTTTTTGCAACTTTCTTTGTTATTCATGTTATTCTACCAGGCATGCGATATAATTTTTTGTATTTATGTGCACGTATTTTCGTGCATATTTTATTGTTTTTTGTTTTTTTTTTTCATCATATATATATCTACATATTTGAGCTTTGGTTTTCATTTTCTCTCTTTTATCAAATGTTTGTTTTATACGTACTTTTATTTAGGCACATCATAACTTTCACGCCTACATATAAAATTTTATTTTTGAATTTTGGTGTTTAGAAAATTTGTGAAGTTATATCACTTATCACCGAAGCAAATTTAATAAAGCATCAGTATCTACTTATTAGAAGCTTTGTTAACAAAAAACTTGATATTAACTTTTAAAAAGTTTCAAAGGAAAACACTTATCCTGAGCAAATAAAGGTCTCAAAATCTGATGCTGAAGTTGAGATAAAAAAATTATTGGACCACATTGAGTCACAAATGTAATTAATGAACGGAATGAGTCCTCAATTCTTAGAGCGAGTATAAGCAGAAATTTGAAAATAATAATTTGTAAGACAATAATTTATTTGTCACGACATATAATATGTATGTCCCTCTTCAAATAATAATAAAATCGCAAAATGATGAAGAGTAAAACAAATTTGGAAAAACTGCAGATCTTCGTCCACCCGCTATTGCCGTCCTGTTCGAATTCAATTTCAAAAGGAATCAGTTTATTAAACCCTAAAAGCACGGGATTTGCGCTAGATCCTGCAAAGGAATTAACTTCAAAATATTCCTGGTATTATCTTCCCTCGTCAGTCCGCAAAATTGTAATTCACGCTCTCATTGTTATTCAATATGCAGCAGTTTCAATTGGAGAGCTCTCATAAGAGCTGGGAGTTGAGTCAAGCAATAATGACATTAAGATGTATCGACTCCATCATATACGAAAGAACTAACGGATCGCTATAAATCAGGACTTGCTAAACCGAATGCTTTTGAGCTTAGATCCTTTCATCACCGTCAAAGAAACTATCTTGCAAAAGTAAATAAATTTTATTAAAATCAGATTGATTTAGTTGACTAATATTCAAAAAATTCCTTTTTTCGTTTATCAACTTTCTTAATTTAATATAATTAATTAAAATTTGTTACCTTCGGGGGGTGGCGAAGTGGGAAACGGAAGAGGGAGATTTTAAAGAGCTTTAGCAAAAGTTTCACTTCTATATTTGCAGTGGAAGTATTTTTGGCCGCTGATTCCATATGTACAAGACCGACCACTGTGCTGAGGTCCAAATATTCGGTACCTAGAGGCTTGAACAGTTTTTGTTGGATTTGAACAATTTTTGGTCATAAGATGTCATACACTAAGGGCACTATTAGTGCGAAGTTTCATCCCGTTATATTAATTGCTTCTGGATTTGTGTACTGGAAAGTAAAAGCATCAAGTGGAATTTAAAAGTTTGCTATATGGGAAGTAGGAGTGGTTATTGTCCAATTTCGCTCATTTTCACAACGTGACATAAAAATATTAAAAGAATGCCATGAACAAAATTTTCGAAATCGTTCAGTCGGGTCCTGAGATATGAGATCTCACCAAAAAGTTAGCGGTGCTATTACCATCGTCCAATTTTCGCACAGGTTCCCATAAGGCTTTCTCTTACCATCTCGGTGGTAAAATTTAATGTCACTGATTAGTTAGTGATTTACCGCGCTTTTAGTAGTTTTGAACAGTACCGTTATATGGAGAGTGATTGGGATTTTCACCCATTTTCACATTATCGGTAGAAGTTCTTGTAATATTCATGGTGGGCGAATTTGGTTATTTAAGCTTTAGTGGTTTAGGAGATATACGCTTTAAACTTCGTAGAGGGTGCAGCTGCAACCACTTTTTCAAAATTGTTTGTCAGCATGTTCCCCTGGCTACAGCGATCCAGTGTGCCAAATTAGAGTTTTATATCTTAATTTAGTGCATAGTTATGGCACTTTATAGGTTTTCGGTTTATGGCGTTGCATCGAGATAACACATTTTTTACTCAAGATAGAGCTTGCACGGACGGACGGACAGATAGACAATCAACCGGATTTCCTGATCATTTATAAATGAAAATAAATATTATGAAAAATATATGTAAAGCTATACAAAATGAGAAAAAAAAAATTAAATATAATCATTCTAACAGTTAAAATATGAGTTGGAAATAATTAAAGAAGAAGGTTTAAATATTGCATACGCAATACATTGGGCAAAAGCCAATGGATATTGCAAGGAAAGTATTAGACAAAGACGATATCCCATATATAAATCGAGATGAAGCTCTCGAATTTTCTGAAATAGTAATTGCAACTAATAATAAAATTTTAATTTATATCGTACGCTTTCCAACCGTAGTGAACCAAATTTGTAAAATAATAGACATTAGAGCTGTGAAAAATAATGGGGAATTAATAAACTCAATTTCAATACAATTCGAAATTGAAAAAAAAATCAGTGGAATAAAAAAACTTTTGTAAAAAATATAATTCTTTACAAATGTGTTTAAGTAAAGTAAATAATTACTCATGCATAAACAATATTCTAGAAAGTCGTTTGCCAAACTTTATGGAGGTCAAGTTATTATTTTGTACACTACAATGAAGAAATGACATGAAGTAAGCCATTACCAGCAATCCTACAACTGTCATCCGCACCAATCAATATAGAAGAATTCATCTCGCTGGATACGCAGAAACAGCTAAAGTTTAACAATACAAAAGAAATAAGCTTATTAGAAGCAGAAAAAAGAGCAAAACATGCAACCAGCATCACCTTAATTACTATTATAGTAGTGATTACCTTAATGTTCGGAAAATATCTTATGAAAACCTTAAAGAAGATCAATCAATTAAATTATCGCAACCAGCAATAGGCGGACTCAATCAGATTTTCAATACACCCAAAATTCAAACGAGGAGGTTTATATTGGGTAGTCGAAAAGTATTTTCGTATTTTGTCAATAGATGTCGTTGGAGTCGTATATCTCCAGTACTACCAATCACATTGTGTCATACTATATAATGTAGGAAACGTGAGAAGGAGAAAATCAAATGAATGAATGAAATCTCTATTTTTTTTTAAATGTTTGTATATAAAAGGGAAGAATGCCACGCAAGCCACCAATGAAATTTGTGAAATTTACGGAGACGATGCTGTAGCACAATAATGGTTCGCTCGTCTCCGTTCTGGAAATTTCGAAATTTCGATTTAAACTGATGAAAGTTTTACACTGATGGAAAATGTTTCTAGCGAAAAATTGGCAAAAAGTTGTCGACCAAAATGGTATAATACATACTTTTTTATTTGTTAATTATTATAAATATAACAAGTAAGGAAGGCTAAGTTCGGGTGTCACCGAACATTTTATACTCTCGCATGATAAAGTGATAATCGAGATTTCATTATCCGTCATTTATATATTTTTCAAATATCGTATTTTTGTAAAGTTTTATTCCGCTATCATCATTGGTTCCTAATATACTATATATTATACAGAGAAGGCATCAGATGGAATTCAAAATAGTGTTATATTGGAAGAAGGCGTGGTTGTGAACCGATTTCACCCATATTTCGTACATGTCATCAAAGTGATAAGAAAATTTTATATACCGAATTTCATTGAAATCGGTTTAGCAGTTCCTGAGATAAGGTTTTTGGTCCATAAGTGGGCGAGGCCACGTCCATTTTCAATTTTTAAAAAAAGCCTGGGTGCAGCTTCCTTCTGCCATTTCTTCCGTAAAATTTAGTGTTTCTGACGTTTTTTGTTAGTCGGGCAACGCACTTTTAGTGATTTTCAACATAACCTTTGTATGGGAGGTGGGCGTGGTTATTATCCGATTTCTTCCATTTTCGAACTGTATATGGAAATGCCTGTAGTAAACGACTCTGTAGAGTTTGGTTGACATAGCTGTAGTAGTTTCCGAGATATGTACAAAAAACTTAGTAGGGGGCGGGGCCACTCCCACTTTTCCAAAAAAATTGCGTACAAATATGCCCCTCCCTAATGCGACCCTTTGTGCCAAATTTCACTTTAATATCTTTATTTATGGCTTAGTTATGACACTTTATAGGTTTTCGGTTTTCGCCATTTTGTGGGCGTGGCAGTGGGCCGATTTGCCCATCTTCGAACTTAACCCTCTTATGGAGCCAAGAAATACGTGTACCAAGTTTCATCAAGATATCTCAATTTTTACTCAAGTTACAGCTTGCACGGACGGACGGACAGACGGACGGACAGACGGACGGACAGACGGACGGACATACGGACGGACGGACAGACGGACGGACGGACAGACAGACATCCGGATTTCGACTCTACTCGTCATCCTGATCACTTTGGTATACATAACCCTATATCTGACTCTTTTAGTTTTAGGACTTACAAACAACCGTTATGTGAACAAAACTATAATACTCTCCTTAGCAACATTGTTGCGAGAGTATAAAAAAAGGTAAAGTTAGGAATCAAGTTCTTGTATGGAAAACTTTCAAATTTGACAAGATATATTCACAATATATAGCTGCCATACAAACTGAATGATCGGAATCAAATGCTTGTATGGGAAACTTAGAAATAACGTAATATCGGAAGAAATTTTTCAGATCGGCTCACTTTAGCATATAGCTGCCATACAAACCGAACGATCGGAATCAAGGGCTTGTATAGAAAACTTTCGCATTTGACGTGGTATCTTCACGAAATTTTAAGGTAATAACATAATCTTCGAAAAAATTGTTCAGATCGGATTACTATAGCAAATAGCTTCCATACAAACTGGACACATAGTTACTAAAATAAATGCACCTGTGAGGGGTATATTAGCTTTGGTGCAGCCGAAGTAAAAATTTTTTCTTGTTATTGACTGCAAGTGAACAATTATATTTAAATTCAAAGTTAATTTTGTATTCATATAATGCATTATTAAACTATTGCAGAAGCCTTTAAAAGTAATATAATGAAAGAAATCTATAGTACGATGAAATCTATCGAAAGATAAATTAACAAGCATGATAATATTTAATAAAATGTTTCTTGATTTGTGCACTGGTAAGTGAAAGAGTTAAGAGGAATTTAAAATTGTGCTATACGGCAAATAGGCGTGGTTAATGTCCGATTTCACCTATTTCAATACTATGACATAGCAATATGAGAAGAAAGCGATGTGCTCAATTTTGTCGAAATCGAATGGTTGGGTCCCGGGATATGGGATTTCATGAAAAAATGCCTGGCGCCAAGTCCATCGTCCAGTTTTCACACCGGCTCCACTAACGCCTTTCGATATCAAATCTGGCGTATTTAGTTATTGATTTATTGCGCTTTTAGTAGCTGCTAACGGTACCATTATGTGGGAAGTGAGCGTGGTTATCTTCCGATTTCATCCATTTTCACACTGTCGGTAGGAGTTCTTATAACATTTGTGGTGAGCGAATTTGTTTTATTACAGCTTTATTCGGCTGTTGTTTCCTTTAACTCTGCTGTAACCGCGTAAGCGGTGTCTACGCCAGTAAAGAAGAAAGAGCTGTATTCGTTTAGGAGAAAACTTTCTTTCATTGTCCTGCAAATTTATATATGTATATAGTCCTATATCTATCTCGCTTAGTTTTAGGTGATAAGTACAACCGTTAGGTGAACAAACCTATTAAACTCTGTCGCAACAGAGTGCAAGGTTATAAAAATACATAGAAAAAGATCTTTCTCCGTAATTTACTTTGATTGCTTCAATATAATTGTATATAGGCTGTTCACGGTAAGGTGGTTATTGGGTTATGTGATTATTAAATTAAAAATAAGATCTGTGCTCCGTGAACATCCTATGTATGGTTATTTGCTTATTTTTACACAAACAGCTGTTCATTGTTTACAATTCTGGTTCAATGAAATTCCTACTTATAAAATGCCTAAGCAAAGTTTAAAAACGTCCTGCTGTATGGTGCAGAGTCTTGGACGATGTCAACAACGGATGAGTCGACGTTGCGAGTTTTCGAGAAAAAAGTTCTGCGAAAGATTTATGGTCCTTTACGCGTTAGCCACGGCGAATACCGCATTCGATGGAACGATGAGCTGTACGAGATATACGACGACATCGACATAGTTCAGCGAATTAAAAGACAGCGGCTACGCTGGCTAGGTCATGTTGTCCGGATGGACGAAAACACTCCAGCTCTGAAAATATTCGACGCAGTACCCGCCGGGGGAAGAAGAGGAAGAGGAAGACCTCCACTCCGTTGGAAGGACCAAGTGGAGAAGGACCTGGCTTCGCTTGGAATATCCAATTGGCGCCACGTAGCGAAAAGAAGAAACGACTGGCGCGCTGTTGTTAACTCGTCTATAATCGCTTAAGCGGATTCTACGCCAATTAAGAAGAAGAAAGTTTAAAAAACAAAATAATCGAATTTAAAATAAGTTCTGCTATTCAGGAAATGGACTTTATTGAAGGTATGTGCTTATTAAGTAATCCGAATATTAAGGGTTCAAAAAATTCTTTGTATAAATAATAATTTTTGATAATTATTGAAGATTTTTGAGAGAAATCCGTTGCCAAACTTTTTTAGTATTCGGTTTATTTCCCGGTAAAAATTGTGGATTGGGCAGAGCACACTTAAATTCCAATCGATGGGCATGCTTTCTTCGAGAAAATCGATACAAATAAATCCTCTCACACCTACAATTACTTCCAAATAATGTTTTCAAAAACCAAACTTTTTTCAAGCGAGACGAAATATCTTCATATCAATTTAAGATACATTTTCCAATTGGCTATAGATTTATGTATAATTCCAGAACCAGTGTACAACAAGCCATTACTCATTTTTTACACGAAACGACACCTAATCCATCTGTTATAAATTAAATTCAGAGAAGAAAGAATAATGAGTTTGACAAAAAAACTTTTATCCTGTTAACTTCAGTAATGTAAAAGCAGATGCACCCAAAAATTAGTTGAAGATATTAGAAACGAACAAGAACAGGATAACGTGATATTAAAGAAACATCCATCACGCAGGAAAATATGTTTAATGTATATTAAATAAAATACAACGAATAATAAAAAATGCCAGAGACGTCCAGGACACACATTTCATATTGAAGGCGGTAGAAGAAAAATAAAAGTTAAAGAGTTTACAATTTTAAGTGAATATATAACTTCGCTGACTTCGAGCGCGGAATTGTTCGAGGCTGTATCTCCAAAACTATTACTAGGATCAAGTTGAGAATTGAAGGGAGTATTCTATAGGGGTTTCAAAATTTGATAAGATAATAAAATTGATGGACTCATATGAAGAAAATCACGGAAGTGAGGAAAGTTCTCTGATCGCCATTCCCTTGGGAGTGGCCAGAAACGATGTTTTTACATACGGCTCAAGCAGCTCACGGCTTCCGGTTTTAGACCAAGTATCCTCTGGGTAGACTAAAAAAATCCTTTCGAAGACGAGCTAAAGTGAGAAGGTGAAATATCCCCTGAACAGGGTCGTGCGCTGGGTTTGGGACCCGCCACGTAAAAAACGCCCCCATGAAAAAGTTTAAACAGCTCGAATGAGAGACCCTCCTTTTGATGACGACCATGGCAAACGAATTAAGGACTACGATTTGAGGGCATGCACCGGCAATATCCGGTCCCTTAATTGGGAAGGTGGCGCTGGTTGATGTCCTCGTTTGAGTGAAGGCTGACATCACCGTCATCCAAGAAATGTTATGGACGCGACAAGGACTGAGGCGAGTAGGTCCTTGTGGCATTTACTACAGTAGAGGGTGGGCAAAGAAGGTATCTTTGGCACTACGGTCGGTAAATTTAGCCTCCACGAGTAAACATCCCCAAATGGGTTGAGGCTGAGCGACTTCGCCGGGGTCCGAGATATCGTTATCTGTAGTACTAGATTCCATCACAAGAAAATACATCAAGCACCTGGCTGTCTCCGGATCGAAATGCCACCAACCAGATCGATCATGTTGTGCTAGACGGAAGACACAAATCCAGTGTTTTAGGACCTTACATCGACTCTATCTTGTTTCAGCCAAGATACGAAACTTCCTCCGTGCAGCAAAAGGCGCACGTCAACAAACACAAGGAAGCTTCGACGTCGAGCAGCTGCACTCACAACAGACAGCCGATTGATTTAGGTATCGTTTATGAAAGAAAACGTCCAACTTAAAACCATGTCTCCTGTATCGAAACCAACGGCATCGGTGCCAGCAGATTTCCTGCATAATTGTGTATTCAAGAACGAGAGTACAACAACAAAGCTTATGCCCGGTTTTACAGTCCGTACGCATAAGTTGTGCTTAAGATAAAACAAGAAAATAGGAGATATAAGCAGTGCTTAAGTAACAGCTGATTTTTGTTTTGAATTGTTTTCAGTTTTCAGCGACATCTTCCTTAGCTTTCGAGCAAGTGTCCGTTCGCTTGCATTCGATAACAGCTTTATACTTTTCCACCAGTTTCAATAGGTGCTCCGACCCGCTAGCGGTGAAATTCGGTGCTCTTTTTTTGTTTACATACATTTTCGATATAACTTTCCTCGCAAATTTATGCATTGTTATATTATTGGTTATAATTTAAATATTTCAAACATATTTTTATGGATGACATTTGTAAACTATATGTTTCCCATAACGTTGCCATATACCATATTAAAATTTTATATTAATGAAGCGCTGACTGTGAACCGCAAACGACTACTCAGTCTGCAACAATGCTTAGCTAAGATTTTATTTGGGCACAACTTAAGTATGCACCGACCTCAACTGGTTATTCATTGAACAATACATTAATAGCAGGTCCAATCATTCAACCAAAGTTAACCGACACTCCTTTTCGTTTTCATGCCAATTCAGTCGCACTAACAGAAGACATTTGCAAAATGATTCAGTGCACACAGTCACCACATCTGGATAATTTCCAGCAGTGCATATTTTGGAGAGATGATCTAAATGATGATACACAAATACTCAAACTGGACAAAAAATCTGGAACTTTCTTCTGGAGCATGCATCAACATGCGGAACATGGAATTGGAATTCATATAAAAAAATATGAATTTTCCTTGATATGTGGGCTTACTAAATGCTAGCTTGAAGCATGATGACTTTGCGGCGCCAGCATCTCAGCTTACGCCACTTGCATCTACATAGTGTCTCTTCTCTTGTTAATATTTTTGGCACCATGAGGATGGAGTCATGTGTAGAAGTTCACGCAAGTGAGGAAAGTTCTCTGATCGCCATTCACTTGGGAGTGGCCAGAAACGATTCTTTTACACATGGCTCAAGCAGCTCACTACTTCCGGTCTTTGACCAAGTATCCTCTGGGTAGCCTAAGAACATCCGTTCGAAGGCGAGCTAAAGTGAGAAGGCGAAACTTTCCCTACAAGGATTGTGCGCTGGGTTTGGGACCCGCCACGTAAAAAAACACCCCAGTGAAGAGGCTACAACCAGCCTCGGATGAGAGGCCCCCTTTTGAGAGTGACGACCATAGCAGAGCAGAAATAAGGACTACGAGGGTGGGGGCATGCACCTGGAATGTCCGGGTCCATGAGTGGGAAGGCGCCGCTGCCCAGCTGGTTGATGTCCTCGTAAAGACAAAGGCTGACATCACCGCTGTCCAAGAAATGCGATGGACGGGACAAGGACAGAGACGAGTAGGTCCTTGTGACATTTACTACAGTGGCCATATAAAGGAGCGCACGTTTGGTGTAGGATTCGTGGTGGGAGAGAGACTCCGTCGCCGAGTACTATCATTCACTGCGGTGAATGAACGTCTAGCCACAATCCGCATCAAAGCGAGGTTCTTCAACATATCGCTGATTTGCGCCCACGCCCCGACGGAAGAGAAGGACGATGTGACCAAAGATGCCTTTTATGAGCCACGATGTCAAAATCGTGCTTGGCGACTTTAACGCCAGGGTGGGCAAAGAAGGTATATTTGACACTACGGTCGGTAAATTCAGCCTCCACGACGAAACATCCCCAAATGGGTTGAGGCTGATTGACTTCGCCGGGGCCCGAAATATGGTTATCTGTAGTACTAGATTCCAGCATAAGAAATATTCATCAAGCTACCTGGCTGTCTCCGGATCGAAAAACTACCAACCAGATCGATCATGTTGTGATAGTATCGGAAGACACCGTCTCCAGTGTTTTAGATGTGCGTGCGCTCCGAGGTCCTAACATCGACTCGGACCACTATCTTGTTGCAGCTAAGATTCGCACCCGCCTCTGTGCAGCAAAAAACGCGCGCCACCAAACACAAGGAAGGTTCGACGTCGAGAAGCTGCAGTCACAACAGACAGCCGAACGATTTTCTACTCGGCTTGCACTCCTGCTCTCTGAGAGCACTCGTCAACAACTCGGTATAAGGGAATTGTGGGACGGCATTTCAAACTCCTTACGTACAGCTGCAACCGAAACCATTGGTTTTCGGAAAGTGCAAAAGAACAGCTGGTACGACGAGGAGTCACCGTGTCGCAGCGAGAAAACAGGCTGCCTACCTCGGCAATGGCGTTACGATCGACCACTACACGCGCAGGGATGGGATAGATACCGAGAGTTGAAGAGGGAAGCGAGACGCATTTGCAGACAGAAGACAGAAAGAGGCTGAAATGCGTGAGTACATGAAGAGCTTGATACGCTATTGACAGGGGTAATGTCTCGAAAATTCTACGAAAAAATGCGGCGGCTTAGAAGAAGGTTTTCAAGACCGGAGCATGCTCTTGTAGAACCCCAAAGGTGATCTAGTCACTGATGCCCAGGAGCATACTTAAATTATGGTGGGAACACTTCTCAGCCTGCTGAATAGCAGTGAACGCACAACACCAGGAGAAGGAGAACCCGATTCCCCAATCGATGACGATGGAGCATACGTTACATTATCCGACCATGAAGAGTTCGAATAGCAATTGCCCGCCTGAAGAACAACAAAGCGGCAGGGGCTGACGGATTGCCGGCCGAGCTAATCAAACACGGCGGCGAAGAACTGATAAGGTGCATGCATCAGCTTCTTTGTAAAATATGGTCGGACAAAAGCATGCCCATCGATTGGAATTTAAATGTGCTATGCCCAATCCATAAAAAAGGAGACCCCACAATCTGCGCCAACTACCGTGGGATTAGCCTCCTCAACATCGCATATAAGGTTCTATCGAGCGTATTGTGTGAAAGATTAAAGCCCAACGTCAACAAACTGATTGGACCTTATCAGTGTGGCTTCAGACCTGGCAAATCAACAACCGACCAGATATTCCCCATGCGCCAAATCTTGGAAAAGACCCGTTAAAGAAGAATCGACACACACCACCTCTTCGTCGATTTCAAAGCTGCTTTCGACAGCACGAAAAGGAGCTGCTTTTATGCCGCGATGTCTGAATTTGGAATCCCCGCAAAACTAATACGGCTGTGTAAACTGACGTTGAGTAACACCAAAAGCTCCGTCAGGATCGGGAAGGACCTCTCCGAGCCGTTCGATACCAAACGAGGTTTCAGACAAGGCGACTCCCTATCGTGTGACTTTTTCAACCTGCTTCTGGAGAAAATAGAGAAGGTACCATCTTCTATAAGAGTGTACAACTGCTGGCGTATGCCGATGATATTGATATCATCGGCCTTAATACCCGCGCCGTTAGTTCTGCTTTCTCCAGGCTGGACAAGGAAGCACAGAAAATGGGTCTGGCAGTGAATGAGGGAAAGACGAAATATCTCATGTCATCAAACAATACAGTCGTCGCACTCGCGACTTGGCACTCACGTCACTGTTGACAGTCATAACTTTGAAGTCGTAGATAATTTCGTCTATCTAGGAACCAGCGTAAACACCACCAACAATGTCAGTCTAGATATCCAACGCAGGATAACTCTTGCCAACAGGTGCTACTTCGGACTGAGTAGGCAATTGAGAAGCAAAGTCCTCTCTCGACAAACAAAAACCAAACTCTATAAGTCACTCATAATTCCCGTCCTGCTATATGGTGCAGAGGCTTGGACGATGTCAACAACTGATGAGTCGACGTTGCGAGTTTTCGAGAGAAAAGTTCTGCGAAAGATTTATGGTCCTTTGCGCGTTGGCCACGGCGAATATCGCATTCGATGGAATGATGAGCTGTACGAGATATACGACGACATTGACATAGTTCAGCGAATTAAAAGACAGCGGCTACGCTGGCTAGGTCATGTTGTCCGAATGGACGAAAACACTCCAGCTCTGAAAGTATTCGACGCAGTACCCGCCGGGGGAAGCAGAGGAAGAGGAAGACCTCCACTCCGTTGGAAGGACCAAGTGGAGAAGGACCTGGCTTCGCTTGGAATATCCAATTGGCGCCACGTAGCGAGAAGAAGAAACGACTGGCGCGCTGTTGTTAACTCGGCTATAATCGCGTAAGCGGTGTCTACGCCAATTAAGAAGAAGAATAGTGTTGGAAATTTGACCAATCTCTCGATGCAGACTTGTTAAGTACTTTTTTTACCATGCTGCGAATGTCTTTCAACGTACAGTGTTGGAATAAAAGTAGTGGTTCTTGTCCAGCCATTTTTGCACGGTCATCTGCAAGTTGGTTTCCTCTAATACCAGTATGCCCAGCGATCCACATGATATTAATTCTGTTTTTGTGTTGATACAAAATTTCTTTTATATTGTTGATCAGCACTGAGTTTGTCTCATTTAAAATAGCGTTAATTGTTGATTTGCTATCTGTACATATGATATACATATATTTTCCCTGTTTGTGCGACAAATAGAACCGCTTCATATATCGCAGCCGCTTCAGCTGTAAATATCGAGCAATACGTTGGTAAAATTCTGACATCTTGGTCGTTTGTTACCGCAAACGAAGTGTGGGTGGCTGATTTGGATCCGTCGGTGTATACATATTAGTTTCCACTCCGGTTTGTACTTTACTACTGCGTCATTGAATAGCTGGATATATTGCTCTGCATTGGTGGATGTTTTTTTAAATTCAAATAGCGTACTTATTATAGATGATTTCAGCGTTAAGGTTGGTATGCAGCTCGCAAGTAATTGCTCAAGAAAAAAAATACATTATTTCTCAAGTAATTTTGGCAGCTGGTTACGCATTGTGAATGATCTACATTAGAAGAGCAAGAGAGAATAAACAAAGAAAACAAACTTTGTGCGTAATATGTATGTGTGTATGTGTATGGTAACATAAATATTTTCATTGAGATTTAAGAAATGTTGTTGATGATTGGTAGGTTTTATACAACATTTCAAAATGGAATATACTTCATTATAATGATTTCAACTAATTTAGGATGAGTTTGACGATTACTTCGAATTTCCTTCAAGAAACAATTGTTGATTTGATGTTTCTTCGCAAAACCAGGTTTGTCATATTCACATTTTACGGAAAAAAGTATCAAAAATCAGC
>NW_024396366.1:19479655-19486314 GCF_016617805.1 Bactrocera tryoni | reverse complement strand
CCTTACTTGTTTATAATAAGTAGATTTTATTTAAAACTGTATATATATAAAAAGGGTGAAAATAGGCCTCCTGGGGAACCAAACACCCAAAAAGATCGGTAGCGCCTACATTGCAACCTCAGAGGTGGTGAGGTGAAGAGCAATAAATATCCAAAAAACTTTTGTTTCAAAAATATTCTTGAAAGTTTTCATTAATGTTTTCCGTTACAAATACTTTTTTCACAAAAAGTTGATCTACTACATCACCTTTAATTACATCTCTGTGCCTAAAAAGGCGGATTTCGATCAGGTGATCTCAGCTGTGAAAAATTCTTGGAAAACAGCTCATTCTTTTGTTACTTGTAGGGTTATACAACGTTAGCGTTCGAACGACGATTCGAACGAACGGATACGTTTATATATTTCGTTCACGTATGTCATCATTCCAGATCACGACATTCATCAACTTCGCTTGCAGTCTGTCGCGCTCTATGTGTTCCTGCACCGACTACATAACTGTGACGTCAGTCGTCTGTACAACTGTGCACACTCTAAATAGGAAACACTTCGAAATAACCAATACCCAAGTTTTTACATTTTAACAATCTGAATATAGTGCACAAGTTTTACAATAGTAAAATCACTATTTTCAGGAACGACTGTATTATAAATCTTTATATACATATGAATGTATGTATGTATAAAAGGAAGTTGTGTTAGTTAGCAGTGCAATATTTAAACGGGAACTATGAAGTACATATATGCGTACAAATAAAATGCTAAATATTGCGAATAGTGGAATAGATCTGCAATCAAATGTTTTTGGTCAGTGCAATGAATTAAATTAAAATTATTCATTCGATGAATAATATACCATCCTAAAGGCTGATGCCATAACCTTGCCAGCCGATTTTTTGTTTTTCCACTTTTGAGAACCGTTTCATAATATGTGGTCCACTAGGCTGACTATCGATTGAACTCGGTTGATTTCACTGGGCTCAGCCCAAATTCAACAGTATTTTTGGCTGACTTCGAAAACGTACTACTGCAAAGTTTTAATGTGGTTTTACTACAGTATTTATACATCATCTGCATGCAACGTCAAATAACATCGTATTACTATGCATTGTATATTTTGACGTTTTACAACACTTTTACTGCAAAGTTTATTTTCGCAAACAGCTGTTTTAGAAATTTAAATTCAACGAGCGTAAAAATATCACAATGGATAAAAATAAAGTCAAGAGTGCAATTATAAACGTTGTTTTGCGTTTCTCTGAAAATAAATGCACAAATAACATTCAAATTTTTCGTAAAATATTTAAATCAAAATATAAAAGAGTGTGCATTTTAAATAATTTCAAATATAATAATGTCAAAAAGCACATTGGAAGAAAGGTGCCTAAAAATTCGGGGTTCTGGAAAACTATTGCGTTCAAACTTTGAAAAGCATCAAGTTTCTTAGTGATGCACGATTTTATGTATCACTGCGCATCGACTACCGAGTTAATGCGTTTCAAAATATGATGTAATGTAATAAATACTGCGGATGCTTTATCGAACTTCGAACTTTGTTCGTATGCAAAGCAATTGACGTTTTCGAAGTCAGCCTTTCTCCCAAAAAACCAATGCTTTATTAACACACGAAATGCTTTTTGATTTTTTTTTTTTTGAAAACTAACACAAGTTCACCAAAAATGCAATATCTCCTTAACTAATAATCATAATCTAAATAATAGAAATGATATAAATGATATTAGTAGTACTACCTATGTAACAGCCACAGTAAATCGTGGACGGGTCCCCTAGTACATATAGTGTGTATACCTACATTCATATTAGCTTAAGGCCTCAGATGCCATAGCTTCTACTTTATATGTACATTATATTGTTCTGTAATTTAGTTATAGTTTCAATATTCTTGTAAATAAATAAATAAATAAAATATATTTTTTCATCAAAAATCCGAATATAGTGCACAAGTTTTACAATAATAAAATCACTATATTCAGACACTATATTATATTCACTATATTCACACATTTTTTAAAGTATTGCTTATATGAGATAAGCCTCCACCTACTCTACCCGGGAAAAACTGGCGCACCCACCCACTCAACAAACAAGATAGATATCGCGATGGCAGACTCAATTCACGCTATTATACACTATTCGCACACACATTTTAATTAGATATTTTCAATTAATAATTAAATACATTTAAATATTTAAAATAATATATGACTACACTTTTGTATCAAAAAACTCACCAAGGTTGAGGATTGACACCGCATTTGCCCTCCATTTCCTTACGCTCACTGCACTTGTTTAAAAGTGCTTTATGCAAACGAATGCATTGTGGGCGGGTAAATCCAGCGGGGGTGGGATCCTGAGGTTTTCTACCCACTTTTTTCCTTGGTCTGGACCCTTGGAAATGCAAAAAGTTTGTTAAGCGCGGAAAGACACTCGCGAACTCGGCACATTCGTTTTTGTGACATTTTTAATTAAATTAAATTTTCGTTATTTCTCACGGTTTTACGCAACGGTTCATGTTAACGCGTCGAAGTTCTTTTAAAACTAAAATTCCGTTTAAAATTTTCCGTTTAACTTCCAATTTTGTGCAATTTCGCATTAAAACTTACAATTAAAAAAAATCTATGTACAAAATTTTTTTTCAAATCATGAACATACTTCTCTTTTTATCATTGGTTTTGGCGCAAAAATACAAGTACTTTCCAACTAAAAAGCACTTTCATATATGTACATACACACTAGGGTGATTCAAAAAAAAATTTTTTTTTTCGTTTGGTACTCGGAAAAATAGGTTCCTAGACACCTCTAAGAAAGCCTCTCCAAGCTTGAGTTCTTAATTGAAGGGAAGGTCCTCCTACATACAGTTTTCTATTTCTTCTTATTATCAGATAAAAAATGTATATCTCGCTTCCTACTACTTGAGAAAATATCTGATTCCTTAGATTTTGTAGGACATTGAATGCTCTACAAAAAAGGTATCTGATGATTTTTTCGTAAACCTAACTGTTTAAAAGATATTAGCAGTTAAAGTTTGATTGTTTTTGGGAAAATTTTTTATTTCTTATGAATTTTATAACTCAATGAAAAAAAATTATTATGAATGATGAAACTCGTAGTTTTGTAGGAAATTTACTGCTTTATAAAAATGGTCTGTTATGATTTTTCGATTAAGTTAAGCGCTTACGAGATATTCATCGTCAAACATCAATGCTGCAGTTTGACAGCGCAGTTTTTATTTCTATGAAAATTTCAAAGAGGCAACATATCCCATTTGCACATACTTAAATGCATACGGACTTTTCAATTCGGTAATATGAAATTTAGAAGAGCGAGTATTAAGAGGGTTTTCTTATATTATAAAAATAAAGTACATTTTCAAAATAACATTTTTCCAAAAAATTAATATTTAGTTTAATCTTGTTAATTTACAGAAAACTTCTGCAACTTGGCTTGGGAATATATCATTGCTCATTTTAAATTTATTATTTTAATTGGTATATAAAATTTATGCCAAAATAATTATATAGTAGTCCAAAAATAAGAATTCTTATTTTTCCCATAAATACATTTGTAAACAAGTAAGGAAGGGCTTAGTTCGGGTGTCACCGAACATTTCATACTCTCGCATGATAAAGTGATAATCGAGATACTGTTATTAGCAACTTTTTTGCGAGAGTATAAAAATGATGCCCTCTGAATTACATGAAAATGTCTGAGAGATTTACCGATATTTTCGGTGAAAAATTAGGTTATGTTAGGTTAGGCACTGAGTTCTTCGTGTTCGATATCAGGGACCTTGAAAAGTTATAGTCCGATCACGACAATTTTTCCACAAATTTTCAAATACCATATTTGTGTAAAGTTTTATGCCGTTATATTTATTGGTTCCTAATGTATATATTATACAGAGAAGGCATCAGATGGAATTCAAAATAGCGTTATATTGGAAGAAAGCGTAGTTGTGAACCGATTTCACCCATATTTCTTACATGTCATCAGGATGTTAAGGAAATATTACATACCGAATTTCATTGAAATCGGTCGAGTAGTTCCTGAGATATGGTTTTTGGTCCATAAGTGGGCGACGCCACGCCCATTTTCAATTTTGAAAAAAAGCCTGGGTGCAGCTTTTTTCTGCTATTTCTTTTGTAAAATTTAGTGTTTCTGACGTGTTTTGTTAGTCGGTTAAGGCACTTTTAGTGATTTTCAACATAACCCTTGTATGGGAGGTGGGCGAGGTTATTATCCGATTTCTTCCATTTTTAAACTGTATATGGAAATACCTGAAGGAAACAACTCTGTAGAGTTTGGTTGACATAGCTATAGTAAATTCCGAGATATGTATAAAAAACTTAGTAGGGGGCGGGGCCACGCCCACTTTTCCAAAAAAATTACGTCCAAATATGCCCCTCCCTAATGCGATCCTTTGTGCCAAATTTCACTTTAATATCTTTATTTGTGGCTTAGTTATGACACTTTATAGGTTTTCGGTTTTCGCCATTTTGTGGGCGTGGCAGTGGGCCGGTTTTGCCCATCTTCGAACTTAACCTTCTTATGGAGCCAAGAAATACGTGTACCAAGTTTCATCATGATATCTCAATTTTTACTCAAGTTACAGTTTGCACGGACGGACGGACGGACGGACGGACAGACAGACATCCGGATTTCAACTCTACTCGTCACCCTGATCACTTTGGTATACATAACCCTATATCTAACTCTTTTAGTTTTAAGACTTACAAACAACCGTTATGTGAACAAAACTATAATACTCTCCTTAGCAACATTGTTGCGAGAGTATAAAAATAAAATGATTGAAATACCGACAAGGTAGATTCCGTGCTTTAGTTTTGTCGCACACTGTATAATGGTTTTCATTTCTTAAGAAATCTTATGTGTCTGTCAGTATAGCAGTTATATGTATATATTGTATGTGTATATAAAATTCGATTCTAATGCTGACGTTTTGTACCATAAAGTATTTCCATTGATTTGATTCTTGCAAGTTGCAAGAGTATAAATTGTTCGGTTGCACCTGAGCTTAGCTCTTTATTACTTGTTTTTATATAAGTATGTACATAGATACAGCTGCGCGTAATAAAATAGTAATGGGAAATAAAGTTAGTGAACACTTTTACATAAGTTAATTGTTTTTATTATCCATAATATGTAAGTTTCACAGTTATTTTTCATTTTCACAATATATTTTTTACTAACCACTACTATTTCATTGCTCACAGTTGAACATACCCATATTGGCACGATTCCGATTACTTTGGCGGTCAGGTACTGAAAACAAACTTCGGTATACAATGTAAATGGGGAATTTGTTGATAGGGGAACATTTCCAAAGGAAAAATATGCAAAAATAAAAGTGATAAGTTATAACGATCCGACAACATAACGTTCAGAGTTGTATTTGCGTAAACTTATTTTAGTGTGCAATGCAACAACAAATTTTTGTAACTAGTATAAAAATTTATGATTTTACGATGCTTTATGACACGTTGTGAGTACCCCAAATGTTGCTAACACTTACGTATATTTTATTAAATATTCGCGATCAAAACATCAAAAATTTGTATTAACGCATGGTATTTCTCAATGTTTAAGTAATTTTTTTTACATTTTTCACTTTGTATATTGAAATATACAAGTGCTGAACACAATGAGTACGACAGACTGCAGCAGCACGACAGTAAACTGAAAATGGCGTTGTGAATCCTACTACATGTACATTTGTGAGAAGGCAGCAACATAACAATGGCCGGCATGTACACAACACAACACAGGCTGTCCATTTTGCATGTACACAATTTCGTTGTGGCCATACTAATACCTTGCACTTCAATGAAATTTTAATATTTTGTTCAAAGTGAAATTTTGTATGCAAAAAAATAAGTAAATAGGAAAATATTTTTGTTATAAATTATCAATTGTTATTACAAATGATAAAATAGAGCTATGTATTTGTGCTATGCTTTTATTTGTAAAATAACGTCAGGTTTGTTAGAGCTTTGAATAATTTTACATTTTACATATTAGTGGCATCACCACTCTACCGCATCTTTCTACTGTCGTTAGCAATTATAAGAATATATTGAAGTTAGCGAGTGTTTAGGCCAGCGCCTAATTTCTTTTTACCACCCCTAGTGAGTATATAACAAACCATTGCCAGTTAGCTGTTAATAGTTTTCACTCAACTGTTAATAACTTTCACTCAACTGGCAATGGTTTCGTTGAAAACTCCCGCTTAGCAAGCGATCCTGCTAGTCGCGCACTTTCACTTTTTCCTAGAGAGCGAAGGAAGTAAGACGTCGTCCACCGGCCACCACAACCAGCATCACCACAAGCACAAACCAAAGTAAGTAATTTTCGGTAATCAAGATTTAATAAAGAACTAATATTTTAATTTGCTATTAAACACAAACTTTGTGGTTTCATTTACTGATACACTCCCTTTTTCCTGTTTTATATTCTCAACGATCGACGCATCGTCCGCGAGTGACTCGTCGAGCGTTCGAGATATATTCATGGTCCTTCGAGCCGGATTTCAGACAACCATACTCTTGACCATATTTCTGCTTCTGCGTATTTATTATCAAACATTTTGTCGTTGCTTTAATTTCTTCGGATGAAATTAAGCA